>NC_058081.1:87418-159139 GCF_014858855.1 Bufo gargarizans | reverse complement strand
TCACTGCTCTTACAGTAAAGAGTCCATAGTCTCACTGCTCTTACAGTATAGAGTCCATAGTCTCACTGCTCTTACAGTAGAGTCCATAGTCTCACTGCTTACAGTAGAGTCCATAGTCTCACTGCTCTTACAGTAAGAGTCCATAGTCTCACTGCTCTTACAGTAAGAGTCCATAGTCTCACTGCTCTTACAGTAGAGTCCATAGTCTCACTGCTCTTACAGTATAGAGTCCATAGTCTCACTGCTCTTACAGTAAGAGTCCATAGTCTCACTGCTCTTACAGTAAGAGTCCATAGTCTCACTGCTCTTACAGTAAGAGTCCATAGTCTCACTGCTCTTACAGTAAGAGTCCATAGTCTCACTGCTCTTACAGTAAGAGTCCATAGTCTCACTGCTCTTACAGTATAGAGTCCATAGTCTCACTGCTCTTACAGTAAGAGTCCATAGTCTCACTGCTCTTACAGTAAGAGTCCATAGTCTCACTGCTCTTACAGTAAGAGTCCATAGTCTCACTGCTCTTACAGTAAGAGTCCATAGTCTCACTGCTCTTACAAAGAGTCCATAGTCTCACTGCTCTTACAGTAAGAGTCCATAGTCTCACTGCTCTTACAGTAAGAGTCCATAGTCTCACTGCTCTTACAGTAAGAGTCCATAGTCTCACTGCTCTTACAGTAAGAGTCCATAGTCTCACTGCTCTTACAGTAAGAGTCCATAGTCTCACTGCTCTTACAGTAAGAGTCCATAGTCTCACTGCTCTTACAGTAAGAGTCCATAGTCTCACTGCTCTTACAGTAGAGTCCATAGTCTCACTGCTCTTACAGTAGAGTCCATAGTCTCACTGCTCTTACAGTAAGAGTCCATAGTCTCACTGCTCTTACAGTAAGAGTCCATAGTCTCACTGCTCTTACAGTAAGAGTCCATAGTCTCACTGCTTACAGTAGAGTCCATAGTCTCACTGCTCTTACAGTAAGAGTCCATAGTCTCACTGCTCTTACAGTATAGAGTCCATAGTCTCACTGCTCTTACAGTAAGAGTCCATAGTCTCACTGCTCTTACAGTAAGAGTCCATAGTCTCACTGCTCTTACAGTAAGAGTCCATAGTCTCACTGCTCTTACAGTATAGAGTCCATAGTCTCACTGCTCTTACAGTAAGAGTCCATAGTCTCACTGCTCTTACAGTATAGAGTCCATAGTCTCACTGCTCTTACAGTAAGAGTCCATAGTCTCACTGCTCTTACGTAAGAGTCCATAGTCTCACTGCTCTTACAGTAAGAGTCCATAGTCTCACTGCTCTTACAGTAAGAGTCCATAGTCTCACTGCTCTTACAGTAAGAGTCCATAGTCTCACTGCTCTTACAGTAAGAGTCCATAGTCTCACTGCTCTTACAGTAAGAGTCCATAGTCTCACTGCTCTTACAGTATAGAGTCCATAGTCTCACTGCTCTTACAGTAAGAGTCCATAGTCTCACTGCTCTTACAGTATAGAGTCCATAGTCTCACTGCTCTTACAGTATAGAGTCCATAGTCTCACTGCTCTTACAGTAAGAGTCCATAGTCTCACTGCTCTTACAGTAAAGAGTCCATAGTCTCACTCTTACAGTAAGAGTCCATAGTCTCACTGCTCTTACAGTAAGAGTCCATAGTCTCACTGCTCTTACAGTATAGAGTCCATAGTCTCACTGCTCTTACAGTAAGAGTCCATAGTCTCACTGCTCTTACAGTATAGAGTCCATAGTCTCACTGCTCTTACAGTAAGAGTCCATAGTCTCACTGCTCTTACAGTATAGAGTCCATAGTCTCACTGCTCTTACAGTAAGAGTCCATAGTCTCACTGCTCTTACAGTATAGAGTCCATAGTCTCACTGCTCTTACAGTAAGAGTCCATAGTCTCACTGCTCTTACAGTAAGAGTCCATAGTCTCACTGCTCTTACAGTAAAGAGTCCATAGTCTCACTGCTCTTACAGTAAGAGTCCATAGTCTCACTGCTCTTACAGTAAAGAGTCCATAGTCTCACTGCTCTTACAGTATAGAGTCCATAGTCTCACTGCTCTTACAGTATAGAGTCCATAGTCTCACTGCTCTTACAGTATAGAGTCCATAGTCTCACTGCTCTTACAGTATAGAGTCCATAGTCTCACTGCTCTTACAGTAGAGTCCATAGTCTCACTGCTCTTACAGTAGAGTCCATAGTCTCACTGCTCTTACAGTATAGAGTCCATAGTCTCACTGCTCTTACAGTAAAGAGTCCATAGTCTCACTGCTCTTACAGTAAGAGTCCATAGTCCACTGCTCTTACAGTAAGAGTCCATAGTCTCACTGCTCTTACAGTAGAGTCCATAGTCTCACTGCTCTTACAGTAAGAGTCCATAGTCTCACTGCTCTTACAGTAAGAGTCCATAGTCTCACTGCTCTTACAGTAAGAGTCCATAGTCTCACTGCTCTTACAGTATAGAGTCCATAGTCTCACTGCTCTTACAGTAAGAGTCCATAGTCTCACTGCTCTTACAGTAAAGAGTCCATAGTCTCACTGCTCTTACAGTAAGAGTCCATAGTCTCACTGCTCTTACAGTAAAGTCCATAGTCTCACTGCTCTTACAGTAAGAGTCCATAGTCTCACTGCTCTTACAGTAAGAGTCCATAGTCTCACTGCTCTTACAGTAAGAGTCCATAGTCTCACTGCTCTTACAGTAAGAGTCCATAGTCTCACTGCTCTTACAGTAGAGTCCATAGTCTCACTGCTCTTACAGTAAGAGTCCATAGTCTCACTGCTCTTACAGTAAGAGTCCATAGTCTCACTGCTCTTACAGTATAGAGTCCATAGTCTCACTGCTCTTACAGTAAAGTCCATAGTCTCACTGCTCTTACAGTAGAGTCCATAGTCTCACTGCTCTTACAGTAGAGTCCATAGTCTCACTGCTCTTACAGTATAGAGTCCATAGTCTCACTGCTCTTACAGTAAGAGTCCATAGTCTCACTGCTCTTACAGTAAGAGTCCATAGTCTCACTGCTCTTACAGTATAGAGTCCATAGTCTCACTGCTCTTACAGTAAAGTCCATAGTCTCACTGCTCTTACAGTATAGAGTCCATAGTCTCACTGCTCTTACAGTATAGAGTCCATAGTCTCACTGCTCTTACAGTAAAGAGTCCATAGTCTCACTGCTCTTACAGTAGAGTCCATAGTCTCACTGCTCTTACAGTAAAGAGTCCATAGTCTCACTGCTCTTACAGTAAGAGTCCATAGTCTCACTGCTCTTACAGTAAGAGTCCATAGTCTCACTGCTCTTACAGTAAAGTCCATAGTCTCACTGCTCTTACAGTAAGAGTCCATAGTCTCACTGCTCTTACAGTAGAGTCCATAGTCTCACTGCTCTTACAGTAAGAGTCCATAGTCTCACTGCTCTTACAGTAAGAGTCCATAGTCTCACTGCTCTTACAGTAAGAGTCCATAGTCTCACTGCTCTTACAGTAAAGTCCATAGTCTCACTGCTCTTACAGTAAGAGTCCATAGTCTCACTGCTCTTACAGTATAGAGTCCATAGTCTCACTGCTCTTACAGTAAGAGTCCATAGTCTCACTGCTCTTACAGTAAGAGTCCATAGTCTCACTGCTCTTACAGTAAGAGTCCATAGTCTCACTGCTCTTACAGTAAAGAATCCATAGTCTCACTGCTCTTACAGTACAGAGTCCATAGTCTCACTGCTCTTACAGTAAAGAGTCCATAGTCTCACTGCTCTTACAGTAAAGAATCCATAGTCTCACTGCTCTTACAGTACAGAGTCCATAGTCTCACTGCTCTTACAGTAAAGAGTCCATAGTCTCACTGCTCTTACAGTAAAGCGTCCATAGTCTCACTGCTCTTACAGTAAAGAGTCCATAGTCTCACTGCTCTTACAGTAAAGAATCGATAGTCTCACTGCTCCTACAGTACAGATTCCATAGTCTCACCGCTCTTGCAGTAAAGAGTCCATAGTCTCACTGCTCTTGCAGTAAAGAGTCCATAGTCTCACCGCTCTTACAGTAAAGAGTCCATAGTCTCACTGATCTTACAGTAAAGAGTCCATAGTCTCACTGCTCTTACAGTAAAGAGTCCATAGTCTCACTGCTCTTACAGTACAGAGTCCATAGTCTCACTGCTCTTACAGTAAAGAATCGATAGTCTCACTGCTCCTACAGTACAGATTCCATAGTCTCACCGCTCTTGCAGTAAAGAGTCCATAGTCTCACTGCTCTTACAGTAAAGAGTCCATAGTCTCACTGCTCTTGCAGTAAAGAGTCCATAGTCTCACTGCTCTTACAGTAAAGAGTCCATAGTCTCACCGCTCTTACAGTAAAGAGTCCATAGTCTCACTGCTCTTACAGTAAAGAGTCCATAGTCTCACTG
Organism: Bufo gargarizans; assembly: GCF_014858855.1. Classification (NCBI taxonomy): domain Eukaryota; kingdom Metazoa; phylum Chordata; class Amphibia; order Anura; family Bufonidae; genus Bufo; species Bufo gargarizans. The sequence continues at coordinate 154,756 of NC_058081.1, read as the reverse complement.
CTCTTGCAGTAAAGAGTCCATAGTCTCACCGCTCTTACAGTAAAGAGTCCATAGTCTCACTGATCTTACAGTAAAGAGTCCATAGTCTCACCGCTCTTACAGTAAAGAGTCCATAGTCTCACCGCTCTTACAGTAAAGAGTCCATAGTCTCACTGCTCTTACAGTAAAGAGTCCATAGTCTCACTGCTCTTACAGTACAGAGTCCATAGTCTCACTGCTCTTACAGTACAGAGTCCATAGTCTCACTGCTCTTACAGTACAGAGTCCATAGTCTCACTGCTCTTACAGTATAGAGTCCATAGTCTCACCGCTCTTACAGTACAGAGTCCATAGTCTCACTGCTCTTACAGTACAGAGTCCATAGTCTCACTGCTCTTACAGTAAAGAGTCCATAGTCTCACCGCTCTTACAGTAAAGAGTCCATAGTCTCACCGCTCTTACAGTATAGAGTCCATAGTCTCACTGCTCTTACCGTAAAGATTCCTTGTCTATGTTTGTGTACAAACCTTCTTTCCTCCAGACGCAGAGGATCTCCCCTCGTCACAGCCACAGTCCTGGGGATAAATAGATGATGGGAGTGATCTCTTTACTGACCCCTGATATATTTTTACATAGTAATTAGATCTCCCCTCAGTCGTCTTTTTTCTAAAGTGAATAACCCTAATGCTGATAATCTTTCAGGGTACCGTAGTTGCCCCATTCCAGTTATTACTTTAGTTGCCCTCCTCTGGACCCTCTCCAGCTCTGCTATGTCGGAGGTGATGGTGTCTGAGCTGTAGTCCCTCTCCTGCAGCAGTATCGCTGTATTTAGCTGATCACTCTCTGGATTGTTGGTCTCAGAGGAGAATGAGATCTGGTTCCTAGGTTTTTCTCTGGAGTGGTGTTGGCCTCAAAGGAGAATTGGATCTGGTTCCTGTGTTTCCCTCTGGAGTGTTGGTCTCAGAGGAGAATAAGATCTGGTTCCTGAGGTTCCCTCTAGAGTGTTGGCCTCACAGGGGAATAGATAGGGTTCGTAGTAGCAGGAACTGTCTATGTGCTTCCTCTCTCCCACTATCTGAACAGGAACTCCTTTCTGTTTTCCTGACAAGACTGGTGCTGCCCCTCCTGGCAGGAAGCAGGACCAGCCCACTCCCACTGAGAAGGGAGGAACAGGGTGGTTAGCCCTGATCCTGCCAACCATTACCTCCTTTGCTGGAATAAATGGCAAAAACATGAAAAAACATTGCAGACCCCTGTAGAAGCCTCCAGGGCTGGGGTACTGCACCTGCAGAGGCAGAGTCCGACAGGTGGTGCCAGACCATGGCTGAACATATATCTATCTATCTAGCTATCTATCTAGCTACCTCCTATCGATCTATCTATCTATCTATCTATCTATCTATCTATCTATCTATCTACCTCATATCTATCTGTGTGGGATGTGGGGTCCACAGTGTTGGGTCCCCCCCCTTCCTGTCACCAATGTTGCTGTGTACTGGTTTATGTACGTTCAGTCCCTTGCGGATGACTGGAATAGATAGTAATTCCTGTAATGTCCTGCACGGGATGCAGACACCTCACAGTCTGGGATTGGTGGCTCGTTACTCACGTTGCTCACATTCATTGACACCTGGAAATACTTCACTGAGGCGTCACCTATCGCTTCTGTGAATCACTTTATTTTCCTTATATTCATAAATTCCTTCCCCGAGTTGAATTTTCTGGGGGTTTTCCCTTCTTGGCCATGAAAGGCTGAGATGAGAAGAACCCTTTAAGGGGATTTCCAGAAGCTCAGGAAAGGTCATCAGTATCAGACTGGTGGGGGTCTGACTCTGTGCACTCTCCCCAATCAGCAGCCTGAAAGGCCTCCTCAAGGCCTACCAGGCACAGCGCCCTACATTACATAGTGGCTGTACTGGGTAATGCAGCCCAGGTTCATCAACCTTAATGGGAGTGATCTGCACCCACGCCATGTGACCGATGATCATGACGTCACTGGCCGAGGAAGAGGCCACAGTTCTCAACCTCTTCAAGTAGCTGATAAGGAGCTAGACCTCCACTGATCAGATATTGGATAGTTCTTTACTTTCTTTGTATACTTGCTTTTTTCCTGGAGACCAGACCCCTCTTGAAGACCATGTGTGTGTTTAGTACCGTGTTTTTTGCCCCATAAGACACACTTTTTTCCCCAAAAAGTGGGGGGAAAATGCCCCTGCATCTTATAAAGGCAAATACTGCCATTTTACATTGCAGACTGCGATGTATCAGCTGGACGGGGGAGGGAGGAGGGGCCGGTGTCATGCAAATGCGGCGGGGCCGGTGCGGTCACTGTACTCCGGCCCCACCGCTCACTCACTTCCTTAATGCCTAAACCTTTTATAATAATAGCTTTCATTGAAGTTCCGATCCCCAGCCCCATCTGTACTACCTACTAAATGTCCTGTAGCAGGCAGAGCCGGGCGGCCGGCCGTAAATTCATTCATAAAGTAGGGAGCGCAGGCACGTGACATCAGTGAGTTACGGCCGCCCGCCCGGCTCTGCCTCCTACAGGACATTTAGTAGGTAGTACAGATGGGGCTGGGGATCGGAACTTCAATGAAAGCTATTATTATAAAAGGTTTAGGCATTAAGGAAGAGAGTGAGCGGTGGGGCCGGAGTACAGTGACCGCACCGGCCCGCCGCATTTGCATGCCACCGGCCCCTCCCACAGGTTTAGCTCCAGCATATTAGGGCATCTGTGGATGCCACTATTTTGGGGGGGATATGTGGATGGCACTGTTATGGGGGGGGGGGGGTGATCTGTGGATGGCAGTGTTATGGGGGGGTGATCTGTGGATGCCACTATTATGGGATGGGGGATATGTGGGTGACACATGTATAACAGTGCCATCCACAGATCACCCCCCCATAACAGTGCCATTCACACATTTCCCCCCCATAACAGTGCCATCCACAGATCTCCCCCATAACAGTGCCATCCACAGATCCCCCATAACAGTGCCATCCACAGATCTCCCCCATAACAGTGCCATCCACATATCTCCCCCATAACAGTGCCATCCACAGATCTCCCCCAATAACAGTGCCATCCACAGATCCCCCATAACAGTGCCATCCACAGATCTCCCCCATAACAGTGCCATCCACAGATCTCCCCCATAACAGTGCCATCCACAGATCTCCCCCATAACAGTGCCATCCACAGATCACCCCCCCCCCATAACAGTGCCATCCACAGATCACCCCCCTATAACAGTGCCATCCACAGACCCCCCATAACAGTGCCATCCACAGATCTCCCCCATAACAGTGCCATCCACAGATCTCCCCCATAACAGTGCCATCCACAGATCTCCCCCATAACACTGCCATCCACAGATCACCCCCCATAACAGTGCCATCCACAGATCACAGTGCCATCCACAGATCACCGCCCATAACAGTGCCATCCACAGATCACCCCCCATAACAGTGCCATCCACAGATCACCCCCCATAACAGTGCCATCCACAGATCCCTCCCCATAACAGTGCCCCCTCAGATCCCCCCATAACAGTGCCATCCACAGATCACCCCCCCATAACAGTGCCATCCACAGATCCCCATAACAGTGCCATCCACAGATCCCCCATAACAGTGCCATCCACAGATCCCCCATAACAGTGCCACCCACAGATCCCCCCATAACAGTGCCATCCACAGATCCCCCATAACAGTGCCACCCACAGATCCCCCCATAACAGTGCCATCCACAGATCCCCCAAAGTAGTGTCATGCACAGACCACCATTAGTTCAAAGCCCACCAAAAGCACACCTTTTGGTTAAAAATTTTTTTTTCTTATTTTCCTCCTCAAAAACCTAGGTGTGTCTTATGGGCCAGTGCGTCTTATAAGGCGAAAAATACGGTATATGTATGGTCCATACAGCCGATCACATGCCTAACACTCACGTTGGCACTGCCACATGTGATTATATCAGTGTAGAATGTTTATTGCCTTCATTATTTCCTCTACAGTGTTGCTTGTCATAGTCATTAGTAACTTCCCAGTATATCAAGAGGTATATAACCTGCTGTGCCAGAACCTTCTTCAGCAGTGGTGTCTCCATGCCTCCAGTGAAGCTTCTGAGGTAACTGAGGTTTACATGTTGTGGAGCTGCTTACATTTTATTCTGGAGGAGGAATAATACTTCTGGTTTATTGAATATTCCACACCCTTCAGGCGAGAAGACCTCATAGCTGTGTGTGGTGGACAAGTCAGTGAAGTCATCTAGAACGTCCTGCTGCATTGCTCAACCACTCTGTGAGTATGGATGCTATTTATCAACTCGCAAATGAGAGCAAATTAAATTTTAATATTCCGAAAGTACAAGAGTTACATAAAGTCTGGAGCTCCCTGTGGGATCAGTGTGAAGCTGCTAACGAAAGAATAGGTAATAAAACGTGCTTTCCTAAACCCAGCAACAAAAGTATTTCCAACGCATTAAAGATGTTGACTGTGTTTCAGAATGAGTTGAAGCGGAGGGAACTTGATTTGAGAGCTTCAGATGGTGAAACCTTGAGTGATGACCAGTTTGAGAGCAGTGGGCTCAGTAGGTCCCAAAAGAGGCTTCTAGAAGACCGTTATGGCAGAAGAGGCAAAACAAATGAATATTTGTTATCACAGTCAAATTCTCCATCCAATGTGGGATATAGGAAGCAACCTCCTTATGAGCTTTATGATAACGAAGAGGAGTTAGATAATGAAGAACCAAGAGGTATTAAAGGTTCTGTGCCAAAAACAACGGCATTAGTCAAACAGAGGAATCCCTACCCTCCAGAGAGGGAAACCCGTTATATGGATAACCCAACTAATGCACTAGTACAACTGTTACCAAACTTCACAAAATATGACCCCAACAAGGACCCCTTCACAAGCATGTGTTTATTTGAAGATGAGTGCTCCCAGCATAACCTGGGTCCACGGGAATCTTGCCTGATGATGAAATTGTGGTTGCCTTCTCATATGGCTGTACGTTTAACATCTCCTGTTGCTAGACCAGCTGGTGGTTCTCAATTCTGGTTCAGCGATAGTCACTGGGGTGATAAACAAGATCGTCTTAAAGCCCTTGCATTCCTAGCCACTGGAGAAGATAATTTTGGAATTGAGATTTTAGAAGACCTTAAGGTAACTCCAAAAGATGACCCATGGGAATTTGCAAGGAAATTTGTGCAGGTGTACCAGTTGGTAATGGGAGTTACCGATTCAAGTGTTCCATCTGCCATGCTGAAGGCTCTGCTAAATAAATTTACATATTTGAACTGTGCCACAAGAACAGCTGCATCTAAGGAAAAAACGGTAAATGGAATTGTAATGATAGTGGACAAATACAGGAGAAATCCTTGTGTGGAGCAAATGGGGATGATGATGATGGATCGGTTGTCAACAACTCTATATCAAAGATCAATGGCAGAGACACCAGTAAGACTATGGAGTCCACTTCCTCAGGACACCTCATGTGATGCTTGGTCAAGTCAACCTACAAATATCAGATCTTTTTCTAAAGGAAGACCTGAGGATTTGCATGTAGAGAGCAATGAAACAGGATACACCTGCAGGGAAGATGGCTCTGTTCTATTAAGTGATGCTGGTGATCCCGACATTTCAGAAGATCTGACCATGTTCTCTAGAAATGCTGTCAAACAGTAGAAGTTCTAAGTATAACATAGTAAAAGTCTCCAAGCTGAAACAAACGCCAATTACCATGTGATCAACAATGAGGGATTCTGGATTATCTGATGGTCATTTGGACTTATATACAATTTACCTGTAAGGGTAGAGAATCACCAATGCAAAAGGGAATAGGAACCAAACATTTTCTGCAGCTACTAGAGGTTAACAAAATGGCACACCAGCAGAGAGGAGAACATGCTTTGTAACCTGATTTGAGTTTCATCACTTCACAGATCAGATCGAAATTATATGGTTAATAGGAACTCCTTGAAAAACTGATTCACGGTGTGAAGTTTGTGTGTGATGGGACAATGCATGAGACCGGAAGTCCTCCAAAGAGAAGTCACGATCGGAGTCTTGCACCAGTGGATCTGTTTCTCCAGGAACCTTCTGTTACAGATGATTCCAAGCAGAGCTTTTAACACAGATGTCAATGTTGCGATAGTCATGGTCTAATTGGTGTTCTACTAAACCAAATATAAAGCCTGATTAAAGTCTGTCTCAGTCAAGATAATTACATTTCTATAAGCAAATAAGAGTTTCTCTTTTCTCTTCAGGGTTTTTCCATTGTGGCCCCATGTCAGATGCCCGCCTAGCACTCAGGATGTGGTGGCATATGAAGTTGAATAGTTGTCACTAGTATGGTGAGAAGCTTCTTTTAAGCCATAGGCTGTAAACATGATATAGTCTTTAAAGGGCTCCTGTCAGCAGATCTGTCCTTCTGACACCGGCTGACCTGTAACATGTGCGCTCGGCAGCTGAAGGCATCTGTGTTGGTCCCATGTTAATATGTGCCCACATTGCTGAGGAACATGATGCTTTAATATATGCAAAGGAGCCTCTAGGAGCAATGGGGGCGTTACCATTACACCTAGAGGCTCCGCTCTCTCGGCAGATGCTCCGTCCTCTGCACTTTGACAGGACCAGGAAGTGAAATTATCATCACACCTGGTCCTGTCAATCAAAGTGCAGAGGGCGCAGCAATTGCAGAGAGAGCAGAGCCTCTAGGTGTAACAGCAACGCCCCCGTTGCTCCTAGTGACTCGTTTGCAAATACTAAAATCTTATTTTTCTCAGCAGTGCGGGCAGATATGAACATGGGACCAACGCAGATGCCTTCAGCTGCCGAGCGCACATGTAACAGGTCAGACAGTGTCATAGGGACAGTTCTGCTGACAGATGGGCTTTAAACAAAAATGATTGGAATTAATAGAAGAAATAGTGGGGTCATCTACTAAGGCCAGCGGTCTTATTAACCCTTGCACTGGCTCTTGATGCAGCTAAGTTATGCAGATGCGCTGTCCTGTACATAACTTAGGTCATCCACCACCGACGTACAACAGCCTTAAATCCACTCCAGCTCCCTCGCTGCCGTAGATTTTGATTATTTTCTATGCCGCAAACTGGCATAGAAAATGATAGATGAGATGGGCCGCCCACCCGCCCCTTTTTTTAAGAACTGGCGTACATGGCGTGGAAGGGGATGAAGTCACAGATTTTACCGCAAATCATCTTTGAGACAAAATCTGCCCAAAATATATGCCAAACAATGGCTTATAGTTGGCCATAAATGACCCCCTAAATATTTTCAGAAATATTAGAACAGCACTAGTGATGATCGAGCACCAAAGTATTCGGGTGTTCGGGCCGAACACATTGCTATGTTCATGCGCTCGGCCGAGCACCCGAGTATAATGGAAGTCAATGGGAGACAACCAGGCGCCCCTGCTCTGAAGAGGGAAGGCTGCCTGGTCCATTGGAAAAGATCAGAAAGTGACAGAAGCACCACTGAAATGGATCGGGACCAGCATGGGGAGGAGGTCTGAATGCATCTTGGACTCCCAGGTCGCTTCTGGGAGCCATGTTGTCCGAGTTATACGCTACTTTTACAGACTGACAAAAATACGCACAAAACCGCCCCCAAAAAAATCTATTTTACAGGAAAAATTGTTAGAAACATTCTTTCCTGTATATTTACTTGTATATTATTATTATTATTATTATTATTATTATTATTATTTATTATTAAAGCCCCATTCATTCCCTGGCGCTGTACATATGATAAGCGGCGCACATACATAACAGACAATTGCACTAATCATAAACAAGACGAGTTACAGACTGGTACAGAAGGAGAGAGGGCGCTGCCCGCGAGGGCTTACAATCTACATGGTATGGGAGAAGGACACAGTAGGTGCGGGTGAAGCGGGTCATGGCGGTATAGAGGCAGCAGGGTCACTGGTTGTAGGCTTGTCTGAAGAGGTGGGTTTTTAGGTTTCTTTTGAAGGATTCCACTGTAGGGGAGAGTCTGATATGTTGGGGTACAGAGTTCCAGAGTGAGGGGGATGCACGGGAGAAATCCTGGAGGAGATTGTGGGAAGAGGTGATAAGAGGAGAGAAGGAGGTCTTGTGAGGATCGGAGAGTGCGTGGGATGTATCAGGAAAGTAGCTCAGAGATGTAGGGAGGGGACAGGTTGGGGACGCCTTGTATGTATTTATTAGTATTTTGAACTGAATTCACTGGGCAATGGAGATCCAGTGAAGGGATTGGCAGAGGGGGAGGCAGAGGAGAAACAGGCTGAGAGGTGGATTAGTCCGGCAGCAGAGTTGAGGATAGATTGGAGGGGTGCGAGGGTGCTAGATGGAAGGCCACAGAGGAGAGTGTTACAGTAGTCTAGGTGGGAGATGATGAGGGCATGTAAAAGCATTTTAGCAGATTCAAAGTTAAGGAAAGCACGGATGCGGGAGATGTTTTTGAGTTGGAGGCGGCAGGTGGTGGAAAGGGCTTGGATTTGCGGTCGGAAGGAGTGGGCAGAATCCAAGGTCACTCTAAGGCAGTGGACTTGGTTGACCAGGGAGACTGTGCAGCCATTGATAGTGATAGATAGGTCTGTTGGGGGGAGTATACAGTCCCCCACAGTATGCAGTATATCACCCTATAGTATACAGCACCCCACAGTATGCAGTGTTTCACCCTATAATGTACACCCCACAGTATGCAGTATAGCACCCTATAGTATATATAGCAACCCACAGCATGCAGTATATAGTATAGCACCCCACAATATACAGCACCTCACAGTATACAGCACCCCGCAGTATACAGTATACAGCACCCCGCAGTATACAGTATACAGCACCCCGCAGTATACAGTAGAGCAGTATAGCACTCCACAGTATACAGCACCCCACAGTATATAGTAGAGCAGTATAGCACCCCACAGTATACAGAACCCCACAGTATATAGTAGAGCAGTATAGCACCCCAAAATATACAGCACCTCACAGTATACAGCACCCCAAACTATACAGTATACAGCACCTCACAGTATACAGTATACAGCACCCCACATTATACAGTATACAGCACCCCTCAGTATACAGTAGAGCAGTATAGCACTCCACAGTATACAGCACCCCGCAGTATACAGTATACAGCACCCTGCAGTATACAGTAGAGCAGTATAGCACCCCACAGTATACAGTAGAGCAGTATAGCACACCACAGTATACAGCAACCCATAGTATACAGTAGAGCAGTATAGCACACCACAATATACAGTACCCCACAGTATACAGTATACAGCACCCTGCAGTATACAGTAGAGCAGTATAGCACTCCACAGTATACAGCAACCCATAGTATACAGTAGAGCAGTATAGCACACCACAATATACAGTACCCCACAGTATACAGTAGAGCAGTATAGCACCCCACAGTATACAGTAGCTTAAAGTATATTAGTATAACAGCCCCTGTCACTTTTTCCTGATGTAATCTTCACAAAAAAAGCTCCACAGTTCTGGCAAACTTCTCCTGCAGCAACACTCCTGGTAGAAAGGACCTTTGATGACCTCATAGCCATGTGACCAGTAATATTGCTAGGTTACTGGTCACATGGTGATGATGTCATCTAAGGTCCTTTCTCCTAAGAGAATCACAGCTCTCACAGTTTGCTGTCTGGAGTGCCGGTGTTCTGTCAGATTTCTATAACTTGCGAAAACGCTATACCGGAAGTGACGCGGCCGCACAGGAATCAGCTGGAGAAGGGGGTGTGTCCCCCAATATCCAGCACTCAGCTCCGCTATGTGGAGACCTCGATATCCAGCACTCAGCTCTGCGGTAAGGATGAACTGCTCATGATGATTTGTGCGTGTGCACTCAGCGGTATGGAGATCTGATGGAACATTTTGCGCTGGAAAATCTACCCACCCCTAAGTGCGCACGCACGGTGTATACGATTTCGCGCATGTGCAAGAAGTCCTTCCCCCATGTCGCTGCAATGATTTTTTGCTAATCCAGTGGATGTGCGCTTGCGCAGCACCACACACACCCTACTCCAGCTGATTCCTGTGCGGCTGCGTCACTTCCGGTATAGCGTTTTCGCAAGGTATAGAAATCTGGCAGAACACAGGCAGGCATGGCATGGCAGCAACCCCTGTGTAGCTGACAGCCTGACACCCGGGGCAGTAGCCAGCAGGGCTCAAGAGGCAGCTGCCTTGGGCCCCCCAGGAGCAACTGGGCCCAGGGCAGCTGCCCCTTTTGCCCTTGTTAAAGACGGTCCTGGTAATTGTGCCACTATGTGGCCTCCTCATGCTGCCATCTCCACATCATGTCACCTTGCCACTCATTTTTATCACCATGCTGCTGCTGATGCAGCTTAAAAGGGCTTAAAGTGATCACCAGGCCCACAATCTAATTAAGGTTTTACGCACAAAACCAAAGTAAAAAATCGATTTTATAGGAAAAATGTATTGAAAACATTCTTTCCTGTATATTTACTTGTATATAAAGTGCAAGTGCTGCCAAAAATTACAAGGAAGAGGCGCTCCGATACAACCTGTATATCACATAAAGGAGGGCCTCATTCACATTGAGTTGCGGGCCTGCAGGTGAGCTGACCAAGTAAAAGATTTTAAGTGCGGGCCTGCTGCTGAGCTGACCCTGTAAAACATTATATGCGATGGCCTGCTGCTGAGCTGACCCTCTAAAACATTAGGGGCCAGGGCCTGCTGCTGAGCTTACCCTCTAAAACATTATGGGCGAGGGCCTGCTGCTGAGCTGACCCTCTAAAACATTATGGGCGAGGGCCTGCAGGTGAGCTGATGCTCTAAAACATTATATGCGATGGCCTACTGCTGAGCTAACCCTCTAAAACATTATGGGCGAGAACCTTCTGCTGAGCTGACCCTCTAAAACATTAGGGGTGAGGACCTGCTGTTCGGGTGATGCTCTAAAACATTATGAGCAATGGCCTGCTTCTGAGCTGGCCCTCAAAAAAATTATGGGCGAGAACCTGCTGCTGAGATGACCCTCTAAAGCATTAGGGGCGAGGACCTGCTGCTCAGGTGATGCTCTAAAACATTATATGCAATGGCCTGCTGCTGAGCTGGCCCTCTAAAACATTAGGGGCGAGGGCCTGCTGCTGAGCTTTCCCTCTAAAACATTAGGGGCGAGGGCCTGCAGGTGAGCTGATGCTCTAAAACATTATGGGCGAGGGCCTGCTGCTGAACTGACCCTCTAAAACATTAGGGGCGAGGGCCTGCTGCTGAGCTTACCCTCTAAAACATTAGGGGCGAGGGCCTGCTGCTGAGCTTACCCTCTAAAACATTAGGGGCGAGGGCCTGCTGCTGAGCTGACCCTCTAAAACATTATGGGCGAGGGCCTGCTGCTGAGCTGACCCTCTAAAACATTATGGGCGAGGGCCTGCTGCTGAGCTGACCCTCTAAAACATTAGGGGCGAGGGTCTGCAGGTGAGATGATGCTCTAAAACATTATATGCGATGGCGTGCTGCTGAGCTGGCCCTCTAAAACATTAGGGGTGAGGACCTGCAGGTGAGCTGATGCTCTAAAACATTATGGGCGAGGGCCTGCTGCTGAACTGACCCTCTAAAACATTAGGGGCGAGGGCCTGCTGCTGATCTGACCCTCTAAAACATTAGGGGCGAGGGCCTGCTGCTGATCTGACCCTCTAAAACATTAGGGGCGAGGGCCTGCTGCTGAGCTGACCCTCTAAAACATTATATGCGATGGCCTGCTGCTGAGCTGACCCTCTAAAACATTAGGGGCGAGGGCCTGCAGGTGAGCTGATGCTCTAAAACATTAGAGGCGAGGGCCTGCTGCTGAATTGACCCTCTAAAACATTATGGGCGAGGGCCTGCTGCTGAGCTGACCCTCTAAAACATTATGGGCGAGGGCCTGCTGCTGAGCTGACCCTCTAAAACATTAGGGGCGAGGGCCTGCTGCTGAGCTGACCCTCTAAAACATTAGGGGCGAGGGCCTGCTGCTGAGCTTACCCTCTAAAACATTAGGGGCGAGGGCCTGCTGCTGAGCTGACCCTCTAAAACATTATGGGCGAGGGCCTGCTGCTGAGCTGACCCTCTAAAACATTATGGGCGAGGGCCTGCTGCTGAGCTGACCCTCTAAAACATTAGGGGCGAGGGTCTGCAGGTGAGATGATGCTCTAAAACATTATATGCGATGGCCTGCTGCTGAGCTGACCCTCTAAAACATTAGGGGCGAGGGCCTGCAGGTGAGCTGATGCTCTAAAACATTATGGGCGAGGGCCTGCTGCTGAGCTGACCCTCTAATACATTAGGGGCGAGGGCCTGCTGCTGAGCTGACCCTCTAAAACATTAGGGGCGAGGGCCTGCTGCTGAGCTGACCCTCTAAAGCATTAGGAGCGAGGGCCTGCTGCTGAGCTGACCCTCTAAAACATTATGGGCGAGGGCCTGCTGCTGAGCTGACCCTCTAAAACATTAGGGGCGAGGGCCTGCAGTTGAGCTGACCCTATTTAAAAAATTATAGTGGAGGGAATATATACAATCTGAATGATGAGGAGGAGAAAACAAGATTCAACCATATACTCTTTTTTGTGGTGGAAAAGGTGCATGGGAATACACTACAGTAGATTGAGTACATTATAAGTGATAGATTGAAATTGCCTTTATGTTCATCATCAGCGCAGCTTTCCTCTGGTGGAGTAGAGAAGTCAGGGGCAATCCAGGCCTTGTTCATTTTTATAAGAGTCAACTTGTCAGCATTTTCAGTTGACAGGCGGATACACTTATCTGTTATAATGCCATCAGCAGCAGTAAATACCCGCTCAGTAAATACCCGCTCAAAGCGCTAGCGGCAGGGCAGGCCAGCACCTCCAAGGCATAGAGCGCAAGTTCGTTCCACGTGTCCAGATTGGACACCCAGTAGTTGTAAGGCACTGAGGGATCATTTAAGACGCTGACACGGTCTGCTACGTACTCCTTCACCATCTTCTAAAACTTTTCTACTCCTTGTACCACTAGGCCGTGCTTCAGGGTGAGATTGCTGGCGGGGTGTCATGAAAGTGGCCCATGCCTTGGAGAGTGTTGCCCTGCCTTTGTTGGAACTGCTGTGTGTTCCCCTTGACTCCCCTCCTCGGTTGCCTAAGGAAGTACGGACTCTGCCGCCAGAGTTGTCAGATGGACAATTTTGGAGAAATTTTCCAACAAGGACCTTCTGGTATTGCACCATTTTGCTCGTCCTCTCCACCTGAGGAATGAGAGATGAGAAGTTCTCTTTGTAGCAGGGGTCGAGAAGGGAGAACCACCAGTAATCCGTGTTGTCTAAAATGCGTATAGCGCATGAGTCTCTGGAAAGGCAGCCTAACATAAAGTCATTATTTGATCAAACTGTATACCAATGCCTCCTTTTAGTGCATAGCATAAGGTTATATTTATTAATATTGTGCTGAAAAGCCATGTTGAAAAAAACAGTTGTTATATCAAAAGCATAGTATTGAGGATGTGCGGTCCAGATTCACTCTCACTCGTTATACTAACATATAGTCACCCATGTGTGCCAGAGTTCCAAGAGGCAAGACATCGATGTTGACATCAGGATGACTCTCCATCTCCTCTTCCTCCTCCTCTTCTGTCCATCCACGCAGAACAGATGGAATTAAGGTTCCATGGGTACTACCCTCTGTAGCGGAGGCAACTGTCTCCAGCTGCTCCTCTTCATGGTCCAATTTGTGCTGAGAAGACGAACGGTGGTCTGGCTATCATCCTGTGTAATGTCTTCCCCCTTTCCCTCATCTGCCACATTCAGAGCGTCGTCCCTAATTGTGAGCATCGTTTGAGTAGACACAACAGTGGGATGGTTACGCTGATAATAGCGTTATCGCCACCAACCATCTGTGTGGATTCATCAAAGTTTTTTTAAACCTCACAGAGGTCAGACATCCATGCCCACTCCTCGCTTGTGAATAGTGGCAGTTGACTCGAAAGGCGACGACCATGTTGCAGCTTGTATTCCACAACTTCCCTCTGCTGCTCACAAAGCCTGGCCAACATGTGGAACGTAGAGTTCCAGCGCGTGCTCACGTCACACAACAGTCGGTGAGCTGGAAGCCGCAAGCGCTGCTGCAGCATTGACAGGCCGGCTGAAGCTGTGGACGACTTGTGGAAATGGGCACACACGCGGCGCGCCTTTACCAGTAGCTCTGGCAAATTGGGGTATGTTTTGATAATCCGCTGAACCACTAAGTTTAAGACGTGGGAATGGGATCTGTGTCAGGTTGCTGAGCTCCAAAGCCACCACCAAGTTACGGTCATTGTCAGACACAACCATGCCTGGTTATAGTTTGAGTGACGAGAGCCACAGCTCAGTCTGGTCCCTTATACCCTGCCACAGCTCTGCGGCGGTGTGCTGTTTGTACCCTAAGCAGATCAACTTCAGCACGGCCTGTGGCCGCTTCCCCACTGCAGTGCTACACTGCTTCCAGCTAGCGTCTGATGGCTGACTGCTGCTGGAGGTGGAAGTGAAGTAGGAGGCTGCGGAGGAGGAGAAGTGGGGGTTGCAGCCAGTAACATAGCTGCTGGCGGAGACCCTGATGGATGTAGGGCCCGCAATCCTGGGCATCGGTAGCACCTGTGCCATCCCAGGGTACGACTCACTCCCGGCCTCCACAACATTCACCCAGTGTGTGGTCAGGGAAATGTAGCGTCCCTGGCCACCAGCACTTGTCCATGTGTCCGTGGTTAAGTGGAACTTCCCAACAACTGCATTGGTCAGGGCATGTGTGATGTTCTGGGACACATGCTGGTATATGGCGGGCACGGCACACCGTGAAAAATAGTGTCAGCCGGGGACTGCGTACCGAGGGATGGTTGCTGACATCAGGCTGCGGAAGGCCTCAGTGTCCACAAGCCTAAATGGCAACATTTCAAGGACCAGTAATTTTGAAAGTTTCGCATTTAGTGCTATGGCCTGTGGGTGGGTGGAGATTTGCGCTTGCGTTCAAAGGATTGTGTTATGAACATTTGGACGCTGCAGTGGGACAGGGAAGTAGATGTTGTTGCTGATGGTTCATTCGAAGGTCCAGGTGCAGGGCGGAAGGCATCCGGGCCTGCGTCTTGGACAGGGGATTGGCCAGCATGTAACACAGGGGAAGAGCAGGCAGTGGTGAAACCCGCAGACACTGATTGTGGACCCAGGCGTTCGGCCCACTTGTTAGGGTGCTTGGATGCCATGTGGCGGATCATGCTGGTGGTGGTGAGGTTGCTAGTGTTCATGCCTCGGCTCATTTTGTTACGGCACAGGTTACAAACTACCACTCTTTTGTCGTTGGCACTTTCCTCAAAAAAGCGCCATACTGCGGAACCCCTTGGCAAGGTAGATTTACGCATGGGGGTGCCAGTTTGGTGTGGGCCTGTTTGGTGTGGGCCGACTTCTCCCTTTTGCAACCCCACTGCCTATTCCAGCCTGTTGCGGTGCTGCAGATCCCTCCCCCTCTGTACTGCTGTCCTCAGTCGGCTTTTCACCTTCCCATTTAGGGTCAGTGACCTCATCGTCCACCACATCAACCACATCCTCTTCTACTTTCTCACTCTGCTCATCCTCCTGACTTGACCTAACTACAACCTCAGTGATTGATAACTGTGTCTCATCATCATCCACCTCGTGAACAAATAATTGCCGTTCACCACCGTCATCTTCTTGAGACTTCAAGCGTGCTGGGCGCGAGGGCTAAATCTAATAGTGGGGCTGAAAAGAGCTCCTGGGAATATCCGAGTGTGGGATCACTCATTTGGAAAGTCTCTCCATGGTGGGAGGAAGGATGATCAGAGTAAGGATTCGTTTGACCAGATTCTTGGCTACAGAGACTGGACTTGGTGGAAGAGAGGGTGGTGCTTAACCGACTGGAAGTATTATCTTCAGCAGTACAACCGACCAACTGTTCGCACTGGTCCAACTTGGACAGTGTTGTCCTGCCCCGCCTAGCTAAGTTGGACATAAAGCTGGGTACAGTGGATGTTTTATTTTTTTTCTGGTGCACTGGCATCAGGCACAGTTTCATTGCGCCCAGGGCCACGGCCTCTGTGTGCACCATCAGCATCACACCCACATCCCCGTCCCTTAGTGCTCGCCTTCTTCATTTTAATTATTTTGTCACTAGATGTGGAGCAGATTGTTTTACAGTCCGCTAAAGACACCGTTTTCTGATGCAGGACAGTATATGTCACAGAAACACACAGAGTATGGACACTATTTTAGGCTCAGATTATTGGAATCTGCGGTACAGACACCGTTTTCTGATGTAGTTTATATTTATATTTTCCCCTATATCTGGCCCTGACAACCATGCAATCTATTGAAGCGCAGATCACTGGTTGCACCGTTGACAGCAAAAATGTGGATAGATTATGGGGGAAAAAATTGTGTTTTCTGTATTCTAATTTTTTCTCTCTATCTGGCCCTGACAACCACACAAGGTATTGCAGCGCAGATCTGACAACTCACGGCTGACACAGTTTACAGCAAAAATGTTGATAGATTAGGGGGAAAAACGTATTGTTTTCACTATTATTCTTCCTATTTCTGGCCCTGACACACAGAAGGTATTGCACAGATGTCACAAGTCACTGCAGACACCCTGTATAGAAAAAGAATCGCTATTTTGCAAAGTATGTAAAAAAAAAAATTTGTACTACTTTGCTAAAATAAAATGCTGCCACCACACACAATAGTCCTTTAAAGGACTTTTGGGTCTTTGAAATGTTATTCGCTGGAATAAATTGCAATCACAAACTCCCTACAATATCTGTCCCTTCCTAAGCGCAACTCTCCCTGACTTGCAATGAGTCGAATTATATAGCACCCGATGACGCGTTCCGGCCAGCCAATCACTGTAATGCAAACAGCCAACATGGCCACTGGCAGTACTGACCTGCATATTTATTGGTTGCTTAGCAGCCGCAAAACGTGCAGGGAGGAAACTTGAGCATGCTGCTCGAGTACATGTGGTACTCAGCCGAGTACCGCCATGTGCCGAGCATAGCGATGCTTGAGCCAAACAAGTATTCAGCCGAGCATGCTCGCTCATCACTAAACAGGAGATAAAAAGGTCATAGATGGTCCAGCCCCGGGGAAGGGTCTCGTGTTTCATTTAATTCACCAGATATACATCTATAGATGGGGGGCATCCATATTAGAGAAAAACTTTCTGGATTATTTGTGTAAACACCAAACAGCGTCGGGGGAGCTGCATACAGAGTCTGGCCGGTATGTGTTATGTCAGCGCAATTCATGCGCTTTCCTTCTTCTTTGTGTGGTGCCAAATCAATTAGAAGTATTAGTATGTGCATGCCATACTGCTTATAATGAGACCAGACACACTAGGTGGTTTCATGAAAGCATCTTCTCTCTTCCCTCAGTCATGGTACAAGAGACGCGCCCCTTTATTCACATTACATTGACTTAAATAGCAGACATGACATCACAAAAGGGGTGTTCCTTAAGAAGAGACTATTGGCTCCTTAACCTGATGGGAGTGGTTTCAGCAACTACAACTGTGTTCATAGGTATATTTGGAAACTGTAATGTAATCCCCCTCTTCCCCCAACCTTATTTACCTTAAACAAAAGAATGCACACATGGCTCAAACATCTGGCTTTCGGCCATCTTGTGGACAAAAATGTGTACTACAGAATAATGTCTTCAAACCAGATACACGTCTCTCACAAATCCCTCCTTTTGCGGGAAATAGACCAAAGGTGAACAGGCAAAGTGAGGTACTCTCCCAACGCCCTAAACAGCGAAGAGCTGGACTTTCCTTATTGCTTCACCAGGTCCCCTCAACTCCCTTTCGGGTTTGCCTTCACCTTGTCCTATTTAACCCGCAACCATCAACAAGGTTTTATTTACTTCAGGATGGAATCATTTTTGTCTTTGACAGGGGCACAGCACACATACAGAGTGTGGGCATGGATGTATTATACATTTTTAAAAACAATTTTCCTAAAATGTAGAACTATATGACAGCCTGTTAAACCCAAATTCTAAACGCATTGTAGTCGCTGAATCAGTTTCCAAAACATTATTCGTCCATGATATTAATTTCATAAGTTCTTCCATCAGTTCATTTGATAAAGTCCATCAATTCCCTCAGATCCTTGGTGATCCTTCCATCAGAGGCAATGTTGTCCGGGATGTAGATGCAGCAGTTCCTGTAGACCCCTCCTTTTTCTGCTGTCAAGGACCAGTCGGTTCTGTAGAGTCATCACCGGAAAAGAGCTCAGTTGTTCCACCATTCCCTTCACAGCATCACAGGTGTAATTTACAAATCTGTTGATGACAATAGATATGTTAACCCAATCCAATTTTTTATTTTATTTTTACTAATCATGGGAGTTAATGACTCAAATCCTGCAACTATCTGACTTTTTGCTTTAAATTAGTCAGAAACTCTACTACAGACTCCTATGGCATCCATGTATACACGTGAGTGAAAGGATGTAGGAGTGACCTCTTTTGTCTTGACCGGACATTGTTTTCTGATTTGATCCCACTCAGGAGGTGAGAATAGAACAAATGGCATCAGTACTTGATCAGGGTACATTGGCCACTTCATTCCACCTGCATCCTGGGTCGGAGTTTCAAATCTCCACACAATCACCAGATATCTGCGTTCATAAACCAACTGTCAGAGTAAACGTTAGAGTCACTACTCGTCTCATTCAGCTAAATTATGTAAGAACAATATCCTGGAGGGAAAACACCAAAGGGCTTTCCTGTATAAAATCCTGTTTCTAAGGCCAGTTTGTCATATTTTTAAATAGGCCAAATATTTAATTGTCAATTATAGGTAAGGACGTAGGAGCCACAGATGCAACTGAACTTTGAAGTTTCTCCCTTACCAACATTCTAGATTTGCCTAGGGGATCTTTGTCACTTACACATGCTCCTAACACATATATCCTGTTAGATAGGATTTCTAATGGACAGGAACAGAGGATTACACTCATCATGTTTACAACTGTTTGGTGGTGTTCCCTTCAGGATAGTCATCCTTTGCAACAACCCTTCAGCTTTCCTGACTCTAGAGGTAGTTTCCACTGGTTTATATTCCCAACACTTCAGACTAGTACTCCATTCTGTTAATCTCCAATATCCACAGTTGGTATGGTCATATCTAAACACAATTACCATAGACTGGGTCAGTTCCAGTCACACAGATGTACTTATCAGACCAAAACCAAGTGTCCTATCTGTCATCTGTCTTACAGTCCACTATACTGCAAAAGTCAACTTAGTTGTTCCTGACTCATCTTGATAATATAACACTGTTGGAATTTGATTTGACTGTGATTTCCCTTTTGTCAATGTATGAACAAACAATATGACATGAAACAAACATTATGGCCCTTATAGTCCTGGCACTTGAGTGCAATACGATCGGTTTCTCCTTGCAATTCGACAGCAGTGGCGGCGGTCATCAGGACTTGATGTAGATCTTCAAACCGTAGCTCTAGGTCTTTCCACCCGTTCTCTCGTTTCACCACTACCCAATCTCATGATTGTAAAGGAATGAATCGCTTCTATACAGTCCTGGATTCTAGGAAACAACTAAAACTTGGAAATATACATTAGATAATTCATTTGTACAACAGACAACATAATTTTGGAAAACTACTATGCTGCATCTGGAACTATTGGGGAAATAGACACCTAATCCAGGAGCATTCCCAAAGAGTACTTCATAAGGACTTAGACATATCTTCCGGTTAGATTTGTACCGGATGGAGAAAAGCCCCAGGGGTAGGTACTCTCACCTCAGTCAGTATCTTTTAGTTGTAGCCTTTGCTACAGGCCAAATCTCCGAATATCCTGGAAAGAGATCAATATAGACACAGACATATTCACACTGTTCCACCTTTGTTCTGAATGTAGTCAATCCGCAGTCTCTGAAATGGGTAAGATGACCTGGGCATATGCCTTCCTGGAACTCCCATAGTTCTCCCATCATTATTACAGTATTCATCTTCAACTAACCTAGTGGCAGCATTGTTGAACCCAGGAGCCAGTCCACCACAGAACCCAATCACACCTCTCTTGATTTGCCCACGTTCTAAATCCATCCTCTTTAGGTAGAGTGCCCTCTGAAGGAAGAGTTTATTACCAACTCTCCAGAGTCCAATCATCACTTCTACCTTTATCCTTTGATGTTTCCTTTCAGCCTTTGTAACCTGTATCTGAAAAAGGCAAACTTTTTGGAAGTCCACTGGCCCTAAGCCATCCTGTATCACACAGACTTCCACTCAGCGTGGACTTCAGGTAATAGCTTAGCCTCTACCTTCTCAGGCAGCATCAGGGCATCAAACATCTTTCATGCACTCAGCATTCATTATTGATGGGCTTACCCATGGATCAAACAAAATCTCTGCCTCACCAGATTAGACCATAATAATGAGGGATACCGAAGGCATACCTGGATGTTAGTAGTCTTACCCTCAGCCATCTTACAAACCTCAGCGAGTGTCTTCAGCTCTGTCTCCTGCACTAACATTGCTGGAGGGAGTGGTTCTTTCTTGACAACATCAGATTAAGTAGGAACAGCATATCCTGTCCGAGATGATCCATCTTCCAAGAACCTGAAATTATCTACCAGAAACTCAAAAATGTGGTTATTAATTGGAGACAGTCATGTGAATTTTTATTTTTATTTACAGAGGTGGGAAAGTATTTTTATTTATTACTCCCAGAAGGCCCTACTACTACTACTCCTCCCCCCTCCAGATGCAGCAGAATAGTTGGATCTAATTTTGCACACCCTTAAGACGGCAATTAATTGGTGAGAGCAGAGGAATTGCATTAGTATATTGTATAGAATAATAAATCCAGTATTTGATTCTGGGTTGTTAATTCTCTATGGGCGTTTCATTTGAAGGGGCTGAATATTTGTAGCTCCTCCCACAGGCGAGGAAGTGGGCAAGTTCATCCAAAGTCTTCCTCCCCCCTCTAGTGGGGAGGACTGATAGGCAGCCACACCTGCCTTAGGCCTTTGATTGATTTAACTTTAGCAAAATGGAGGGACAAAATGAACTTCTCTCAAGCCTAGCCAACACTTGACCTTTCTAGATGATTCTTAAAACCATCCACAAAAGCAACACTTAGGATTTTCTCATGCATAGCTAAAGTAAACTCAAAAATCCAAATCCACCCAACTTTCCTGGAGTCTAGTGAAAACTTTCTCCACGCTCTATGTCCTGTCCTGATGACAATGTGACTGACTAATCACCTAAATGCTTCCTCCCAGACTCAATGATCTTCATTATGCAGTAAATCCCCAGCTCTACATTGGACTACATTTTTCACCAATAACATGAGAAAACTCTCCATATTTTAACTAATTTTCTATAAAGCAGCATAAGTTCTCTAAATTGGGAATTCTATTCATCATGGCAAAATTGATGTTACTACTGGGTGTGGGAGATGTCAGACATCATACAATGATGCAGATATCCCTACACTTTCACTCATATCTGAATAAGGACTAAGAATGGGTGCAACCTTAGATTGATAGGATTGGACACTTCCAATTGGCATCATGGGAATTATCTCTGCAGGCACATTTTAAACCATCGGAACATACAATTTGGAAAGGTTATTTTTGCAAACATCATTGGATCTAATCCAGTGCTGGGAACTATGATAGGAATTGTGTCCTGTCTTTGAGATCCACAAACAACACACTTTATTATCTTCACAGTCTGCATTTTTGCATTACTAATTACCAGCCCCCATCCCCCCCCAACCCCCATATGGAGTGGTGTTGAGCACAGAGGGGGATGTGAAAGGGATGGAGGGAGTAGAAGACACAGTGGGGGGTGCTGATAAGCACATTCCAGTACATGGTGTAGAGGAGGGCTGACAGAAGAAGACCCAGGATTACTTTTTAAAGTTACAACAGATGTGGTGGGGGAAGGGATGCCTCATGGCAACTTCTTTGTTCTCTGTATGATTTAAAATCCTCCATCTTGCAATAAGAAATGCTCATCATTTCTCCAACTTACTTCAATTTCTCTCAGTCACTTCCATATACACTTTCCACCATAACTCAGTATGCACCAGCCTATTATAATCCTTCAACCAACGTCTGTTTTCCTTCAATACACTTATCCACAAACTTTCATTTAATCTACCGGTTTCTGGCATCTCAATTGCACACATGAACGATTTTAACTTCATAACTGCAACTTTAGTTTCGATATGCAGCCTCTAGGGGGAACTCTTACACAATACTACGTATTTCCGGTTAATACCGGAAATCGCTGCTACTTAGTATGACAGAATGCTTTCAACATTTTAACTGAAACATTTCCTTTCTTTCTTTCATCAACTGAGCTGCTGTTTACATCTCCTCACTATATCCTGTAACATTAGAATTACCCATCATTGTAGGGCACCAACTTAACAATTGCTACTTATCAAACCCGCAAACTTAAGCGTAGTTGCACAAAGCTCAAACGGTATCCGATTACTATAAGTAATCGCCACCGAACCCACTAACTTAAGTGCAGTTGCACAAAGCTCAAATGATATAATAGTATTGAACCCACAATCTCTCTTGTGCAGGGCACCAACTTAATAACCTCCAATTGCTTACTACTATGCAATTGGTGTTAATCCTACACACTCATGAGGACCCCTGGTCACTACTCATGAGTCTTCAAACACTCTCGTCAGAGCATTGGTCCAAGACTCTCTTATCAGAACTTGGCTGGGATCCAATTCTACGTCACAGGATATCCGACTCAGCTGTCTAACAACTTCCGTTTAGTTTCAGTATGTTCTACCACACAAAGAAGGAATACTCAAACGGGTTCTTACGGACAGATCAGCTATAATTTGAACCCTTATATCGCAATAACACCAATTCAACTCTTGAGAACCCACAAAAGCGGAAGTTTCAGAGGAGATTCGTAAGAAATAAAGCTTTCTTACCTTGCCGGCATATGATCTCGTCTGATGGTTCCGTTTAAGTCGCTCTCGTGACGTTTGAATCGGAAGTTACGCAAGCTGTCTGCCCCACGTTGGGCGCCAATTCTGTCAGCGCAATTCATGCGCTTTCCTTCTTCTTTGTGTGGTGCCAAATCAATTAGAAGTATTAGTATGTGCATGCCATACAGCTTATAATGAGACCAGACACACTAGGTGGTTTCATGAAAGCATCTTCTCTCTTCCCTCAGTCATGGTACAAGAGACGCGCCCCTTTATTCACATTACATTGACTTAAATAGCAGACATGACATCACAAAAGGGGTGTTCCTTAAGAAGAGACTATTGGCTCCTTAACCTGATGGAGTGGTTTCAGCAACTACAACTGTGTTCATAGGTATATTTGGAAACTGTAATGTAATCCCCCTCTTCCCCCAACCTTATTTACCTTAAACAAAAGAATGCACACATGGCTCAAACATCTGGCTTTCGGCCATCTTGTGGACAAAAATGTGTACTACAGAATAATGTCTTCAAACCAGATACACGTCTCTCACAGTTACAATCATGGCTTCTGTTCTCCTCCATCCTCACTTTCCAGTGCTGTTCTCCTCCATCCTCACTTTCCACTGCTGTTCTCCTCCATCCTCACTTTCTGCTGCTGTTCTCCTCCATCCTCACTTTCCACTGCTGTGCTCCTCCATCCTCACTTTCTGCTGCTGTTCTCCTCTATCCTCACTTTTCACTGCTCTACTCCTCTATCCTCACTTTTCACTGCTCTACTCCTCCATCCTCACTTTCTGCTGCTGTTCTCCTCCATCCTCACTTTCTGCTGCTGTTCTCCTCCATCCTCACTTTCCAGTGCTGTTCTCCTTTATCCTCACTTTCCTCTGCTTTTCTCCTCCATCCTCACTTTCTGCTGCTGTTCTCCTCTATCCTCACTTTCCGCTGCTTTTCTCATCCTTCCTCACTTTGCACTACTGTTCTCCTCCATCCTCACTTTCCGCTGCTTTTCTCATCCTTATAAATCACTGAAGAAAGTGCACCAAACGGATATGCCACTGACTATACTAGCTGGTCATACAAGCAGATATTAAAAGCTGAGACTTTAGCCAATATATTCCAGTCAGGAAGATATCGGAGCCCATCACGCACCACGTCACGGTCCTTAGCATGGCAAGGGGTCCTACCACTGCGCTAACTATGGTGTGAACACGGTCTGAAGGTGATGAAATCCAGCTCACAGCCAAGCTTCCACACAACCGCATAGCAGGACAACTAATGCAATGTGAACAAACCAAGACTGTAAGCCACACCCATATCAGACCGTGTGATGGAGGTTTCCAGGTGCAAAAGAATGTTCAATTGTCATCCTTCCTCACTTGCTGCTGCTGTTCTCCTCCATCCTCACTTTCCGCTTCTGTTCTCCTCCATACTCACTTTCCACTGCTGTTCTCTTCCATCCTGCTGCTCTCCTCAATCCTCACTTCCCACTGCTGTTCTCCTCCATCTTCACTTTTCACTTCTGTTCTTCTCCATCCTCACTTTCCACTGCTATTCTCCTCCATTTTTAATTTCCACTGCTCTTCTCCTCCATCTTCACTTGCCACTGCTGTTCTCATCTATCCTCACTTTCTGCTACTGTTCTCCTCCATCCTCACTTTCCGCTGCTGTTCTCCTTTATCCTCACTTTGCACTGCTGTTCTCCTCCATCCTAACTTTCCACTGCGTTTCTCCTCCATTTTCACTTTCCACTGCTCTTCTCCTCCATTCTCACTTTCTGCTTCTGTTCTCCTCCATCATCCTCACTTTCCACTGCTGTTCTCCTCTATTCTCACTTTCCACTGCTGTTCTCCTCCATTTTCACTTTCTGCTGCTGTTCTCCTCCATCCTCACTTTCCACTGCTATTCTCCTCCATTTTCATTTTACAATGCTGTTCTCCTCCATCCTCACTTTCCACTGCTGTTCTCATCATCCTCGCTTTCTGCTTCTGTTCTCCTCCATCCTCACTTTCCACTGCTGTTCTCCTCCATCTTCACTTTCCACTGCTGTTCTGCTCCATCCTCACTTTCCAGTGCTGGTTTCCTCCATCAATCACGTTGTGCTGCTGTTCTCCTCCAATTTTACTTTCCGCTGCTGTTCGCCTCCATTCTCACTTTCCACTGCTGTTCTTCTCCATCCTCACTTTCCAGTGCTGTTCTCCTCCATCCTCACTTTCTGCTGCTGTTCTCCTCTATCCTCACTTTTCACTGCTCTACTCCTCCATCCTCACTTTCTGCTGCTGTTCTCCTCCATCCTTACTTTCCACTGCTGTTCTCCTCCATCCTCACTTTCCAGTGCTGTTCTCCTTTATCCTCACTTTCCTCTGCTTTTCTCCTCCATCCTCACTTTCTGCTGCTGTTCTCCTCTATCCTCACTTTCCTCTGCTTTTCTCATCCTTCCTCACTTTGCACTACTGTTCTCCTCCATCCTCACTTTGCACTACTGTTCTCCTCCATCCTCACTTTCCGCTGCTTTTCTCATCCTTATAAATCACTGAAGAAAGTGCACCAAACGGATATGCCACTGACTATACTAGCTGGTCATACAAGCAGATATTAAAAGCTGAGACTTTAGCCAATATATTCCAGTCAGGAAGATATCGGAGCCCATCACGCACCACGTCACGGTCCTTAGCATGGCAAGGGGTCCTACCACTGCGCTAACTATGGTGTGAACACGGTCTGAAGGTGATGAAATCCAGCTCACAGCCAAGCTTCCACACAACCGCAAAGCAGGACAACTAATGCAATGTGAACAAAGCAAGACTGTAAGCCACACCCATATCAGACCATGTGATGGAGGTTTCCAGGTGCAAAAGAATGTTCAATTGTCATCCTTCCTCACTTGCTGCTGCTGTTCTCCTCCTTACTCACTTTTCACTGCTGTTCTCCTCCAATCTTACCTCCCGCTGCTGTTCTCCTCCATCCTCACTTTCCGCTTCTGTTTTCATCCGTCCTCACTTTCCACTGCTGTTCTCCTCCATACTCACTTTCCACTGCTGTTCTCCTCCATACTCACTTTCCACTGCTGTTCTCTTCCATCTTCACTTCCCACTGCTGTTCTCCTCCATCTTCACTTTTCACTTCTGTTCTTCTCCATCCTCACTTTCCACTGCTATTCTCCTCCATTTTTAATTTCCACTGCTCTTCTCCTCCATCTTCACTTGCCACTGCTGTTCTCATCTATCCTCACTTTCTGCTACTGTTCTCCTCCATCCTCACTTTCCGCTGCTGTTCTCCTTTATCCTCACTTTGCACTGCTGTTCTCCTCCATCCTAACTTTCCACTGCGTTTCTCCTCCATTTTCACTTTCCACTGCTCTTCTCCTCCATTCTCACTTTCTGCTTCTGTTCTCCTCCATCATCCTCACTTTCCACTGCTGTTCTCCTCTATTCTCACTTTCCACTGCTGTTCTCCTCTATTCTCACTTTCCACTGCTGTTCTCCTCCATTTTCACTTTCTGCTGCTGTTCTCCTCCATCCTCACTTTCCACTGCTGTTCTCCTCCATTTTCATTTTACAATGCTGTTCTCCTCCATCCTCACTTTCCACTGCTGTTCTCATCATCCTCGCTTTCTGCTTCTGTTCTCCTCCATCCTCACTTTCCACTGCTGTTCTCCTCCATCTTCACTTTCCACTGATTTTCTCCTCCATCCTCACTTTCCACTGCTGTTCTGCTCCATCCTCACTTTCCAGTGCTGGTTTCCTCCATCCTCACGTTGTGCTGCTGTTCTCCTCCAATTTTACTTTCCGCTGCTGTTCGCCTCCATTCTCACTTTCCACTGCTGTTCTTCTCCATCCTCACTTTCCAGTGCTGTTCTCCTCCATCCTCACTTTCTAGTGCTGTTCTCCTCCATCCTCACTTTCCACTACTGTTCTCCTCCATCCTTACTTTCTGCTGCTGTTCTCCTCCATCCTTACTTTCCACTGCTGTTCTCCTCCATCCTCACTTTCCAGTGCTGTTCTCCTCCATCCTTACTTTCCAGTGCTGTTCTCCTCCATCCTTACTTTCCAGTGCTGTTCTCCTCCATCCTCACTTTCCAGTGCTGTTCTCCTCCATCCTCACTTTCCAGTGCTGTTCTCCTAAATCCTTACTTTCCACTACTGTTCTCCTCCATCCTCACTTTCCACTGCTGTTCTCCTCCAATTATACCTCCCGCTGCTGTTCTCCTCCATTCTCACTTTCTGCTGCTGTTCTCCTCCAATCTCACTTTCTGCTGCTGTTCTCCTCCGTCTTCACTTTCCACTGCTGTTCTCCTCCATCCTTACTTTCCACTGTTGTTCTCCTCCATCCTCACTTTCCAATGCTGGTCTTTTTCCTCCTCACTTTCTGGTTCTGTTATCCTCCATCCTCACTTTCCACAGCAGTTCTCCTCCAATCTTTCTTTTCGCTGCTGTTCTCCTCCATCCTCACTTTCCACTGCTGTTCTTCTCCATCCTCACTTTCCCCTGCTGTTCTCCTCCATCCTTACTTTCCACTGCTGTTCTCCTCCAATCTTACCTCCCACTGCTGTTCTCCTCCAATCTTACCTCCCGCTGCTGTTCTCCTCCAATCTTACCTCCCGCTGCTGTTCTCCTCCATCCTCACTTTCCGCTGCTGTTCTCCACCATTCTCACTTTCTGCTGCTGTTCTCCTCCATCCTCACTTTCCGCTGCTGTTCTCCACCATTCTCACTTTCTGCTGCTGTTCTCCTCCATCTTCACTTTCCACTGCTGTTCTCCACCATTCTCACTTTCTGCTGCTGTTCTCCTCCATCTTCACTTTCCGCTGCTGTTCTCCACCATTCTCACTTTCTGCTGCTGTTCTCCTCCATCCTCACTTTCTGCTGCTGTTCTCCTCCATTCTTACTTTCCACTGTTGTTCTCCTCCATCTTCACTTTCCACTGCTGGTCTTTTCCCTCCTCACTTTCCGGTTCTGTTATCCTCCATCCTCACGTTCCGCTGATGTTATGCATTCATAAGTCTTCATAGTGTCAAGGCTCCTTTATGTACATACGCACACTTCATTATTTGGGTTACATATACTTGAAGGGTCAAGAAGGGATTTCCAGAATGTAAACTCTTAACTTACGAATATATACTGAGGATGATGAAGGTGGGTGAAGAATGAGGTCCAGGATTTTGTGTTTAACTTCTTAGACATGAGACATCTGGGATCATTACATATGTTTAGAATATACCAATCCATGGCATGTATCATGTGTAAACAGCAACATATGACATGTGTAGCATGCCTATAGCCTATGCAGGGCCGGCCTTAGGTGTTCAGGCGCCCTGTGCGAGCTAACCTTGTGGCGCCCCCTCCTTATACCTGGTTGCATAAACACACACAAAGAGGAAAAAAATGTGTTGCCTGCAGTCCTATGTAAAACCACAGATAACACTAGTGCTGATAATGTGGTAGTGTTACCTGCAGTCCTATGTAAAACCACAGATAACACTAGTGCTGATAATGTGGTAGTGTTACCTGCAGTCCTATGTAAAACCACAGATATCACTAGTGCTGATAATGTGGTAGTGTTACCTTCGTCCTTAGTGTGCCTTCCTGTGTCTATCGCACGGACTCCCTGCTGGCGGCGCTGCCTCCTCTTCCTTCTTCTTCCTCCGCACTGAACCTCCATGATGCAGCTGCGTCAAGACATAGGAACACTGTGGGCATGGTGATGGTGACACACAGGAAGAGACACACAGACACAGGGACGGACACACACACATACAATAAATATGATCACATCACAGTTCCTGCCTGTCTGCTTTGGTAAAGCTGGGCATACCTGGGCTATGCCAGGCTTTAGCAGAGTGGGCACAGGACAGTGGACACAGGGCATGATATGTATGCGAGCACAGCTGAGCGAGTGCAGGGCAAGGGCCCGCATACACATTGCTCCTCCTGCCTGTCATACCCCCCCCCCACACACCCGGCATTTTGGGGGGCATAAGGGGTTGGATGATGCGGATTGTGCACATAGCCACCAATCATATCCCCCCTCCTAAAGGTAACTGATGTGCTGGGGGAGAGGAATATGATTGGTGGCTATGTGCACACTCAACATCAGCAGCAAGGAGTTAAAGTCCAACCCTTAATGGCTCCCAAAATCCCTGGGGGGGGGGGGGGGTTGATGTAGTAGCAGGAAAGCACACTGTCCCCCTGTCCTCTATGAGCCCCCCCTGAGTCCTCTCTAAGCCCCCCCCTCCCCCATTGCACACTTCTCCCACTCCATGGGCCAGTGGGCTGGCAGCAGCACCCCCCCCCAGTCACCATGGCACATTTCTCCCCTGCAGATGGGCAGCATCAGCACATCTCTGTCCCCCCAGCCCCATGGCACATTTCTCCCCTCCAGATGGGCACTGCAGCATCAGCACATCTCTGTCCCCCCAGCCCCATGGCACATTTCTCTCCTCCAGATGGGCACTGCATCATCAGCACATCTCTGTTCCCCCCCCCCCCCCAGCCCCAGCTCCCCATGGCACATTTCTCCCCTCCAGATGGGCACTGCAGCATCAGCACATCTCTGTTCCCCCCCCCCCCCCCCCCCAGCCCCAGCTCCAGCTCCCCATGGCACATTTCTCCAAAAACCTACTTGTTCTTTTGCTGTGTAGTGCTGCCGCGTGGGCCTTCCTTGCTGTGGCTGCTGGCTGGCGCTCGGGCGCGCTCCGTCTTCTCTCTGGGGGCGGAGCTCAGTGGCAACGTCAAAAGGGAAGACGTGCCTGTGCGGCAGCTACGCTCCAGCAGCCACTGGTCTGCTCTCTTAAAGAGACAGGCAGGCCAGCCAGGCAGCAGAGCGGAGTTCAGAGCGGCCGCGGGCCCCGCCTCCTCCTCACTCCTTCAATTGTCAGGACCGTGCGCTTTGAGCGCTGTGTTAGTCGGCCGCCCGCAGTCGCAGAATAATCGTGAGTAGAGACTCCTCTAGACTTAGTTCACGGCGGGCTGTCGGCCGCCCAGCGCCCCTGTTGCTATGGCGCCCCTGTGCGGCCGCACACCACAAAGGCCGGCCCTGAGCCTATGTATGTCTTTTCTGTAAGCTGGAATCTGAAATGTTTTTTACAAAATTAAATTAATCTTTAAATAGTGATGAGGCCCCAAAGGGCCTACAGGAAAGCGAAATGTATATGACCTACCAACACATCCTAAATGGAAGATTGAAGCAACTTAGCAAGTAGTCTCCATGGAAAATTTCCCATAGTCTACAAACTTGTGTGTCTCCATAGTTACAGCCTGCCTGTGCTACAGTAAAGAACAGGCGACTAGACCCCAAAGAATGCAATAGTCAACCTGTGGACAGAAGGTGGACATCATAGCACAACTTCGACAAGGACTCAAAATCACTCAACCAAACTCCACATGAGAAAACACTGGCAAGCTGTGGGTATGCATTTTGCCCGTTCTGTTGTACGGTGCGTATGGTTGTTGTCCGGGGTAATGCATAATATACATTGAAATGACCGTAACATGTGTCCTGCGATGAAAAGTCGCATCTGGATTAATTAAAGGGCACAAATTTAGCATTCAGGATTGCTGTCTCCATTGCTCGGTATTTTGGTTTATCCTATTTTTGTTGGACATTGAACCTGAAGAAGGCGCAGAACCACCTTATTTATCGTTGGGAGTGCTGTCTATGCTGACATTTTCCTGTTCTGCTCTTTAAACCTGCAGATCAGTTATTTTATTGGGGTTATGTAGTGTGGACAATCATCTTCTTCCCTGAATGGCAGTGGATCCCCAGTCAGCTGTAATCTGGAGGAAAGCCAGACAGGAGGTGCTCAGTTTCAGCGCCTCCACAGGACACATGAAACATTACACGATGTCCATTGAATTCAGCATGGACGTGCTGGGTTCTCCTTAATGAGAGATGTCCTTTATATGAGGTCGGACATCTCCAGGTTGACACAGTTGGCGTAGTCTACTCCATCCAGTACCGCAGTGAGCATTTCTACGTTGGGATCCTCTTAGGTCACAATCTGCTACCAATTGGGGTTTCAATGGCAAAGACTAAAATAAGTACTGTCCGGTTTCTCAGTGTGTATTTTTGTAATAAAACGTGACCGGACTCCCTGCGACCTGCATTCTCCTGGTTTACGCTCCTCGTTTCTTTATTAACCTTGTAGATGAAGTTCACTGCTCGAGCTGTTAGAGATATGAAAAGTTGTGAACATCCCTTGGGGGTAAAGAATTTCTCTTGTGCAAAATTCATGCCATGACCTGTCCCCCATGGTGCACGGCTGCTGGTTTACTCTGCATGTTTCCGTAGGCCGTGATTCATGTGAATTGCGCACAAAAGCGTAGGCGTGACATTATAATTGCTGAGGACAATTGTTGCTGACAGTGAGCTGTATCTGTCAGGGTAAGTCCCTTAGTGACAGATTTCCAGTATCGTTCCCCCTCCTAGACATCCCCACCCTTCTCTGGTATTTTGTAAGACTTTAGAGCTGTAGAACCTGACACTGGCTACCTGCTGCAAAACTACCCCCACGCGTCCTAAGATCTCATGTGGCTTGGCAGCAGCTACCTGACACCAGTGCCATCGGTATATTTGCTCTCTAAAATTACCCCCCCATTTACCAGTTACTCTGTAATAGTATTTTTATTTTTTTTACCTAGTGTTAGCTGATGTTTTGCATGATGTGGGTTGTAGTTTTGCATGATGGAAGTATGTGAAACCATTGAAGACTCCAAAGTAGAAATGAGCGAATCACTTGTAAACAAATTGGGTTTATTACGAATTTCACAAAAATTTGTCTGCCAAATAAATTCAAAGTGTTTGCAATTCGTTTCGGACAAATCACGCAAAGAATGATAGCCAGCGACATTTTACTGTAAATATTAGCAGGGAAAACCAGGCGGGAGGAAGAAGAGGGAGGATCACATGACATTGGGAAGACGACGAGAAGGGCTTGCCCTGATTGGCTCAGAGACTGACAGACAGCCTGATCAGCCAATCAGGGGACAGATCCAGGAAGGGCCTTTTGCTGAGAATGTCATAGAATGCCATTCTGTGATCGACCTGAAAGGATGCCTTGTGCCAGTGTCTGACAACGAGCCAGTAATCTAGTGCGACTCTAGCAAGAAATGCAAGCTGTTTGCTTACTTGCTGACATAATGACAGGCGTATCATTGGCATCAAGCAGTCTGATGATTACTGGGTAGCCATGCTTTTAGACTCTCGCTATCAAAGCAAAATGGGCAATGTTTTCCTATTGATGAAGGGAGGCCAAATTACTGTATTACACACTGGCCGTGTGTCTGACCAGGAGTTCCCTCTCCATCCCCCGCGAAGTTGCCCACTCCCACTATCCCCACTGCCACAAGCAGCAGCCAGCGCAGTATCATAAACATGATGGAACACTTTGTTCATGTTGTGCACCAGGACGTGACAAATCAAAATACTGAGACCTACCTACAGGGCCTTGAAAAAGTATTCATACCTGTTGAACTTTTCCCAATTTGTTCCCGTTACACCCACACATTTAAATGTATTTTATTGGGATTTTATGTGATAGATCAACACAAAGTAGCAAATATGCTTCAAGTAAACAGAAAATGATACATGTTTTTCAAATATTTAATAAAAATCTGGAAACTGTGTTTTAACGTGAATTTAACGTGAATTCAAAAGATTTGAGAATGAATAAGCTTACACAGGCTAAGTGAATAAATATATTCACTGAATGTCATTAAATTAACATAACACAAACAAATCAGATACAGAATATTATAAAGTCACTAGCCTAAATATGCACTAGGGGGTAGGGATCCAGTCGGCCATGCTGTAACACATGGCTGTCTACGTTATAACACATGACCAACACCCCAGGGTATACAAAAGATACGGCGAATTAATTTATGCTACCTTGGATGAAGTTCCAAGTGGAGTCCCCCCTAATGTATGTGTGTAACCAGAGTTATACACCTTGGCCCGGCCCCGGCATGCATCCCGCATGTCCTGAGATGTGTTTCTGAGATCACTACTCAGGAATGTGTATTTATAAACAGAGTGGGGGGATGGGGATGCCTAAACCACTACATTACAAGGAATATCTTACACAGAATACTAAAAGTAACATAAAAGAGACAGAACTAAAGAATTAAAGGGGACAGAACCAATTAGTACTTAAAAATACCCTTACGATACAAGCTTGTTTTATATTCAGCCCCCTCGGTCATTACTTTGTAGGACCATCTTTTGCTGCAATTACTGCTGCAGGTCTTTTGGGGGATGTCTCTACCAGCTTTGCACATCTAGAGGCTGACATTTTTGCCCATTCTTCTTTGCAGAAGAGCTTGTGCTTACTCAGTGGATGGACATCACTCACCAACAGCAATTTCCAAGTCTTGTCACAGATTCTCGATGGGATTCAGGTCTCGACTGTGCATGGGCCTATCTAACACATGAAGATGCTTTGATCTAAACCCTTCTGTTGTAGCTCTGGCTGGATGTTGAGGGTGGTTGTCCTGCTGGAAGGTGAAGCTCCATCCCAGTCTCAAGTCTTTTGTAGCCTCTACCAGGTTTTCCTCCAGGATTGCCCCATGTTTAGCTCCATCCATCTTCCCATCACCTCTGACCAGCTTCCCTGTCCCTGCTGAAGACCCTCCCCACAGCATGATGCTGCCACCGCCATGTCTCACGGTGGGGATGGTGGGTTCAGGATGATGTTCAGGGTTAGTTTTCCACCACACATAACGTTTTGCATTTAGGCCACAAGGTTCCACTTTGGTCTCCTCTGACCCGAGCACCTTCTTCCATGTTTTCTGTGTCCTCTACATGGCGTGTGGCAAAATGCAGACAGGACTTCTTATGGCTGCTTTCAGAAATGGCTTTCTTCTTGCCACTCTTCCATGAAGGACAGATTTGTTGAGAACATGACTAATAGTTGTCCTGTGGACAGATTCTCCCACCTGAGCTGTGGATCTCTGCAGCTCCTCCACAGTGACCCTGGGCCTCTTGGCTGCTCCTCTAATGAGTGCTCTCCTTGTCTGGGCGGTCAGTTTAGGCGGACGGCCATGTCTTGGTAGGTTTGCAGTTGTGCCATTCTCCTTCCATTGCGTGATGGATTGAACATTGCTCCGTGAGATGTTTAAAGCTTGGAATATTTTTTTATAACCTAACCCTGCTTTACACTTCTTCACAACTTTATCTCTGACATGTCTGGTGTGTTCCTTTGTTGTCATGATACTGTTTGATCACTAATGTTCTCTAACAAACCTCTGGGGCCTTCACAGAACAGCTGGAGTTATAATGAGACTAAATAACACACACGTGGATTTACTAATTAGGTGACGTCTGACGTCTGAAGGCCATCGGTCACACTGGACTTTATTTAGGGGGATCAAAGTAAAGGGGCTGAATATAAATACATGCCACACTTTCCACATTTTTATTTCTTAAAACTTTTGAAATCCACGTATCATTTTCTTTTCACTTCACACATACTTGTATTTTTTGGTGGTGTATCAAATAAAATCCCAATAAAAAACATTTAAGATTTTGGGTGTAACGTGAAGTAATGTGGGAAAGTCCAAGGGGCACTGTAGTCTCACTCCTTCCTGGACTCTGGCCTTTCTTGGTCACATGCCATGTTCCCGGACTTGTCCCCATGGACTTCTAGGCAGAACTGGCCCAGTTTGCTGTCTGTCTTCTTTCTTGCCCAGCCTCCAGGGTCATCTTGAAGAGGGTTTTCAGCTTGGCAGGGAGTGTGGTGACACCCAAATGAACAAAATTGTCCTCCGCCAGTGTCAAAAACATCACTTTTGTCAAAATGAATGAAGCATGAATCTGTGAGTATTTGCAGACTTCTCCGTCTGCGGCTGATGAATAGACCTGCCATTGCTGATGGTGTCCTTTCCTGCCACTGTCTGCCCGCCTACCATCATGTTCCTCACCATATGGCTGCTGCTGCCATCATACCACTGCCGCCACTACTACTACTAGAACTACTACCCCTAAACAGCCACACAGACATCTAGTATCTGTTCCATGCCACTATTACCCTACTCTGTACTGCTGTTGCTCCCAAATAAAAAGGGATAATTTTTCCAGGCACATTCAGAACAAGCCGCTGTTTCTTCTGAGCCTCATTATTATTATTATTATTATTTATTATTAAAGCACCATACATTCCCTGGCGCTGCACATATGATAAGCGGTGCACATACATAATACAGACAATTGCACTAATCATAAACAAGACGAGTTACAGACTGGTGCAGAAGGAGAGAGGGCCCTGCCCGTGAGGGCTTACAATCTACATGGTATGGGAGAAGGACACAGTAGGTGCGGGTGAAGCGGGTCATGGCGGTATAGAGGCAGCAGGGTCACTGGTTGTAGGCTTGTCTGAAGAGGTGGGTTTTCAGGTTTCTTTTGAAGGATTCCACTGTAGGTGAGAGTCTGATATGTTGGGGTAGCGAGTTCCAGAGTATGGGGGATGCACGGGAGAAATCCTGGAGTCGATTGTGGGAAGAGGCAATAAGAGGAGAGGAGAGAAGGAGGTCCTGTGAGGATCGGAGAGTGCGTGTGGGGGTGTATCGGGAAATTAGCTCAGAGATGTAGGGAGGGGACAGGTTATGGACGGCCTTGTATGTGTTTGTTAGTACTTTGAAGTGAATTCGTTGGGCAATAGGGAGCCAGTGAAGGGATTGGCAAAGGGGAGAGGCCGAGGAGTAACAGGGTGAGAGGTGGATTAGTCGGGCAGCAGAGCGGAGGATAGATTGGAGGGGTGCGAGAGTGCTAGATGGAAGGCCACAGAGGAGAATGTTGCAGTAGTCTAGGCGGGAGATAATGAGGGCATGTACAAGTATTTTCGCAGATTCAAAGTTAAGGAAAGCGCGGATGCGGGAGATGTTTTTGAGTTGGAGACGGCAGGTGGTGGAAAGGGCTTGGATGTGCGGTCGGAAGGAAAGGGCAGAATCCAAGGTCACTCCAAGGCAGCGGGCTTTGTTGACTGGGGATAGTGTGCAGCCATTGATCGTGATAGATAGGTCTGTAGGGGGGGTTGAACAAGATGGGGGAAAGATTATGAATTCTGTCTTATCCATGTTAAGTTTAAGAAAGCGAGAGACGAAGAAGGATGATATAGAAGATAGACATTGTGGGATTCTAGATAGTAAGGTGGTGATGTCTGGACCAGAGAGGTAGATTTGTGTGTCGTCAGCGTAGGAGTGATACTGAAAGCCATAGGACTCTATGAGCTGTCCCAGGCCAAAAGTGTAGATAGAGAAGAGCAGGGGTCCTAGGACAGAGCCTTGCGGGACACCAACAGAGAGGGCATGAGACGAGGAGGTGGTGCGGGAGTGGGAGACGCTGAATGTCCGGTCTGTGAGGTATGATGTGATCCAGGAGAGAGCCAGGTCAGTGATGCCAAGAGATGAGAGCGTTTGCAACAGAAGGGAGTGGTCAACAGTGTCGAAGGCAGAGGACAGGTCAAGGAGCCTCATCATTGTATGTGTATAAATACAGGCAGGCGTTCCGCCCCAGTTACGTCATAGCTTTGTAATCTTGTGCAGAACGAGCCACTCATTCTTCTGATATGAAGATGTGTGCATAAACAGGGCAGCGTACATTTTCTGTGTATATAGTATACATTCGGGGGGGGGTAGTGTATACTCAGTGTAAATAGTGTATGTTCTGTGTATATACCGGTAGTATACATTCGGGGGGGTGGGAGGGTATACTCAGTGTAAATAGTGTATATTCTGTGTATATACCGGTAGTATACATTCGGGGGGGTGGGAGGGTATACTCAGTGTAAATAGTGTATATTCTGTGTATATACCGGTAGTATACATTCGGGGGGGTGGGAGGGTATACTCAGTGTAAATAGTGTATATTCTGTGTATATACCGGTAGTATACATTCGGGGGGTGGGAGGGTATACTCAGTGTAAATAGTGTATATTCTGTGTATATACCGGTAGTATACATTCGGGGGGGGGGGGTGTATACTCAGTGTAAATAGTGTATATTCTGTGCATATACCGGTAGTATACATTTGGGGGGGGGGTGTATACTCAGTGTAAATAGTGTATATTCTGTGCATATACCGGTAGTATACATTTGGGGGGGGGGTAGTGTATACTCAGTGTAAATAGTGTATATTCTGTGCATATACCGGTAGTATACATTCGGGGGGGTAGTGTATACTCAGTGTAAATAGTGTATATTCTGTGCATATACCGGTAGTATACATTCGGGGGGGTAGTGTATACTCAGTGTAAATAGTGTATATTCTGTGCATATACCGGTAGTATACATTTGGGAGGGGGGTAGTGTATACTCAGTGTAAATAGTGTATATTCTGTGTATATACCGGTAGTATACATTCGGGGGGGGGGGGTAGTGTATACTCAGTGTAAATAGTGTATATTCTGTGCATATACCGGTAGTATACATTCGGGGGGGTAGTGTATACTCAGTGTAAATAGTGTATATTCTGTGCATATACCGGTAGTATACATTTGGGAGGGGGGTAGTGTATACTCAGTGTAAATAGTGTATATTCTGTGTATATACCGGTAGTATACATTCGGGGGGGGGGGGGGTAGTGTATACTCAGTGTAAATAGTGTATATTCTGTGCATATACTGGTAGTATACATTCGGGGGGGGGGGGGGTAGTGTATACTCAGTGTAAATAGTGTATACTCAGTGTAATAGTGTATACTCAGTGTAAATAGTGTATACTCAGTGTAAATAGTGTATATTCTGTGCATATACCGGTAGTATACATTTGGGAGGGGGGTAGTGTATACTCAGTGTAAATAGTGTATATTCTGTGTATATACCGGTAGTATACATTCGGGGGGGGGGGGGGGGGTAGTGTATACTCAGTGTAAATAGTGTATATTCTGTGCATATACCGGTAGTATACATTCGGGGGGGGGGGGGGGGGTAGTGTATACTCAGTGTAAATAGTGTATACTCAGTGTAAATAGTGTATACTCAGTGTAAATAGTGTATACTCAGTGTAAATAGTGTATATTCTGTGCATATACCGGTAGTATACATTTGGGAGGGGGGTAGTGTATACTCAGTGTAAATAGTGTATATTCTGTGCATATACCGGTAGTATACATTCGGGGGGGGGGGTGTATACTCAGTGTAAATAGTGTATACTCAGTGTAAATAGTGTATACTCAGTGTAAATAGTGTATATTCTGTGTATATACCGGTAGTATACATTCGGGGGGGGGGGTAGTGTATACTCAGTGTAAATAGTGTATATTCTGTGTAAATAGTGTATATTGATAGTGTATATAGAGTATATTCTGTGAGCTCCTGGTGGCCATTGGGTCAATGGTCTGTTGTTATCTGGATTTCCAGCCCTGGTTGATGATTAGGAGGAGCGCGGCGTCCGGACAATCGCTGCTCCGGGCATTGTCTTCCGTATGGGGATGACTTGTGACCTGCTGAGTAATCAGTGTTTGATAAGGGGAAATTGGTTCTAATTATTGATTGGATGCAGGTTGTTTGCAGTGTGACTGATAGCAGAGAACAAGTGCGCTCCCTGATGTATTACCACTATATACAGGGTGGTCCTCCTGCATCTGCTGACATCACTCACCAGCATCTGCTGACATCACTCACTAACATCTGCTGACATCACTCACTAACATCTGCTGACATCACTCACTAACTGCTGACATCACTCACTAACATCTGCTGACATCACTCACTAACATCTGCTGACATCACTCACTAACATCTGCTGACATCACTCACCAACATCTGCTGACATCACTCACCAGCATCTGCTGACATCACTCACTAACATCTGCTGACATCACTCATTAACATCTGCTGACATCACTCACTAACATCTGCTGACATCACTCACCAACATCTGCTGACATCACTCACTAACATCTGCTGACATCACTCATTAACATCTGCTGACATCACTCACTAACATCTGCTGACATCACTCACCAGCATCTGCTGACATCACTCACTAACATCTGCTGACATCACTCATTAACATCTGCTGACATCACTCACTAACATCTGCTGACATCACTCACCAACATCTGCTGACATCACTCACTAACATCTGCTGACATCACTCACTAACATCTGCTGACATCACTCACTAACTGCTGACATCACTCACTACATCCCTGCTGACATCACTCACTAACTGCTGACATCACTCACTAACATCTGCTGACATCACTCACTAACATCTGCTGACATCACTCACTAACATCTGCTGACATCTCACCACATCTGCTGACATCACTCACCAACATCTGCTGACATCACTCACTAACATCTGCTGACATCACTCACCAACATCTGCTGACATCACTCACTAACATCTGCTGACATCACTCACTAACATCTGCTGACATCACTCAACAACATCTGCTGACATCACTCACTAACATCTGCTGACATCACTCACCAACATCTGCTGACATCACTCACTAACATCTGCTGACATCACTCACCAGCATCTGCTGACATCACTCACCAACATCTGCTGACATCACTCACTAACATCTGCTGACATCACTCACTAACATCTGCTGACATCACCCACTAACATCTGCTGACATCACTCACTAACTGCTGACATCACTCACTAACTGCTGACATCACTCACCAACATCTGCTGACATCTCTCACCAATATCTGCTGACATAACGCACTAACATCTGCTGACATCACTCACTAACTGCTGACATCACTCACTAACTGCTGACATCACTCACCAACATCTGCTGACATCACTCACCAATATCTGCTGACATAACTCACTAACATCTGCTGACATCACTCACCAACATCTGCTGACATCACTCACCAACATCTGCTGACATCACTCACCAATATCTGCTGACATCACTCACTAACTGCTGACATCACTCACTAACTGCTGACATCACTCACCAACATCTGCTGACATCACTCACTAGCATCTGCTGACATCACTCACTAACATCTGCTGACATCACTCACTAACTGCTGACATCACTCACTAACTGCTGACATCACTCACCAACATCTGCTGACATCACTCACCAATATCTGCTGACATAACTCACTAACATCTGCTAATATCACTCACTAACATCTGCTGACATCACTCACCAACATCTGCTGACATCACTCACCAACATCTGCTGACATCACTCACTACTGCTGACATCACTCACTAACATCTGCTGACATCACTCACTAACATCTGCTGACATCACTCACCAACATCTGCTGACATCACTCACTAACATCTGCTAATATCACTCACTAACATCTGCTGACATCACTCACTAACATCTGCTGACATCACTCACTAACATCTGCTGACATCACTCACTAACATCTGCTGACATCACTCACTAACATCTGCTGACATCACTCACCAACATCTGCTGACATCACTCACCAACATCTGCTGACATCACTCACTAACATCTGCTTACATCACTCACTAACATCTGCTGACATCACTCACTAACATCTGCTGACATCACTCACTAACATCTGCTGACATCACTCACTAACATCTGCTGACATCACTCACCAACATCTGCTGACATCACTCACCAACATCTGCTGACATCACTCACTAACATCTGCTGACATCACTCACTAACTGCTGACATCACTCACCAACATCTGCTGACATCACTCACTAACTGCTGACATCACTCACCAACATCTGCTGACATCACTCACTAGCATCTGCTGACATCACTCACCAACATCTGCTGACATAACTCACTAACATCTGCTGACATCACTCACTAACATCTGCTGACATCACTCACTAACTGCTGACATCACTCACTAACTGCTGACATCACTCACCAACATCTGCTGACATCACTCACCAACATCTGCTGACATCACTCACCAATATCTGCTGACATCACTCACTAACTGCTGACATCACTCACTAACTGCTGACATCACTCACCAACATCTGCTGACATCACTCACTAGCATCTGCTGACATCACTCACTAACATCTGCTGACATCACTCACTAACATCTGCTGACATCACTCACTAACTGCTGACATCACTCACTAACTGCTGACATCACTCTCTAACATCTGCTGACATCACTCACCAATATCTGCTGACATCACTCACTAACTGCTGACATCACTCACTAACTGCTGACATCACTCACTAACTGCTGACATCACTCACCAATATCTGCTGACATCACTCACTAACATCTGCTGACATCACTCACTAACATCTGCTGACATCACTCACTAACATCTGCTGACATCACTCACTAACATCTGCTGACATCACTCACCAACATCTGCTGACATCACTCACTAACATCTGCTGACATCACTCACTAACATCTGCTGACATCACTCACTAACATCTGCTGACATCACTCACCAACATCTGTTGACATCACTCACCAACATCTGCTGACATCACTCACTAACATCTGCTGACATCACTCACCAACATCTGCTGACATCACTCACCAACATCTGCTGACATCACTCACTAACATCTGCTGACATCACTCACTAACATCTGCTGACATCACTCACTAACTGCTGACATCACTCACCAACATCTGCTGACATCACTCACCAACATCTGCTGACATCACTCACTAACATCTGCTGACATCACTCACTAACATCTGCTGACATCACTCACCAACATCTGCTGACATCACTCACTAACATCTGCTGACATCACTCACTAACATCTGCTGACATCACTCACTAACTGCTGACATCACTCACCAACATCTGCTGACATCACTCACTAACATCTGCTGACATCACTCACTAACATCTGCTGACATCACTCACTAACTGCTGACATCACTCACCAACATCTGCTGACATCACTCACTAACATCTGCTGACATCACTCACTAACATCTGCTGACATCACTCACTAACTGCTGACATCACTCACCAACATCTGCTGACATCACTCACCAATATCTGCTGACATAACTCACTAACATCTGCTGACATCACTCACCAACATCTGCTGACATCACTCACCAACATCTGCTGACATCACTCACCAACATCTGCTGACATCACTCACTAACTGCTGACATCACTCACTAACATCTGCTGACATCACTCACTAACTGCTGACATCACTCACTAACATCTGCTGACATCACTCACTAACATCTGCTAACATCACTCACTAACATCTGCTGACATCACTCACTAACATCTGCTGACATCACTCACTAACATCTGCTGACATCACTCACTAACTGCTGACATCACTCACTAACTGCTGACATCACTCACTAACTGCTGACATCACTCACCAACATCTGCTGACATCACTCACTAACTGCTGACATCACTCACTAACTGCTGACATCACTCACTAACTGCTGACATCACTCACCAACATCTGCTGACATCACTCACTAACATCTGCTGACATCACTCATCTCCTTGCTTTTTTATCCCCCCCCCCCCCCCCCCCCCCCCATCACACTACTCATACAAGTATGGGCAGGTTGTGTATGTAATATGTGAGGTCCCACTTACAGCAGAGTTGACACTAGAACCACAATAAACCCCCATTACTGGGGCAGGCGGTTCAGCCATGTAAGTATCACCTCTGGACTGGACCTTGTGTCCCTCATAATACTGTGGTACCGGTCATATCTCTCATGTGGAAGGAAGATGTGGCCTTCTCGCTCCCGATCACTCTCAGGGATCTAGTTGTATCCAGTGACTCATAGAATTCATGCCCAGCCTCAATATTTGACTTTTTACCTACCTACAGTCT
Organism: Bufo gargarizans; assembly: GCF_014858855.1. Lineage (NCBI taxonomy): Eukaryota > Metazoa > Chordata > Amphibia > Anura > Bufonidae > Bufo > Bufo gargarizans. Next base: position 112,022 of record NC_058081.1, on the reverse strand, counting down.
ATTTGTCAGTTCCAGGGGCTTGTCCACCCAGGGAGCGGCTATGTGTATAGTGGTCATAGAAAGCAGGGCTTGTGTCACCCTGAGCGAGAAGAAGCTTAGGAGGTGGAGGCATCACTGCCATGAATAGAAACCACAGTCACTTCTGACCTCCGTACACGTAATACACAGTGAGTCAGAAATACACAGTGCACAGTAATATACCTCTATAATGCTAAATTACACAGTTATATAGTAATATACACAATTATATAGTAATATACAATTATATATAATAATATACACAATTATATAGTAATATACACAATTATATAGTAATAAACACCGTTATATAGTAATATACACAGTTATATAGTAATAAACACCGTTATATAGTAACATACACAGTTATATATAGTAATATACACAATTATATAGTAATATACAATTATATATAATAATATACACAGTTATATAGTAATATACAATTATATATAATAATATACACAATTATATAGTAATATACACAGTCATATAGTAATGTACACAATTATATAGTAATATACACCGTTATATAGTAATATACACAATTATATAGTAATATACAATTATATATAATAATATACACAATTATATAGTAATATACACAATTATATAGTAATAAACACCGTTATATAGTAATATACACAGTCATGTAGTAATATACACAATTATATAGTAATATACACAGTTATATAGTAACATACACAGTTGCATAGTAATATACACCGTTATATAGTAATATACACAGTCATGTAGTAATATACACAATTATATAGTAATATACACAGTTATATAGTAACATACACAGTTGCATAGTAATATACACCGTTATATAGTAATATACACAGTCATGTAGTAATATACACCGTTATATAGTAATATACACAATTATATAGTAACATACACAGTTGCATAGTAATATACACCGTTATATAGTAATATACACAGTCATGTAGTAATATACACCGTTATATAGTAATATACACAATTATATAGTAACATACACAGTTGCATAGTAATATACACCGTTATATAGTAATATACACAGTCATGTAGTAATATACACCGTTATATAGTAATATACACAATTATATAGTAACATACACAGTTGCATAGTAATATACACCGTTATATAGTAATATACACAGTTGCATAGTAATATACACCGTTATATAGTAATATACACAGTCATGTAGTAATATACACAATTATATAGTAATATACACCGTTATATAGTAATATACACAGTTGCATAGTAATATACACAATTATATAGTAATATACACAGTCATGTAGTAATATACACAATTATATAGTAATATACACAGTTATATAGTAACATACACAGTTGCATAGTAATATACACCGTTATATAGTAATATACACAGTCATGTAGTAATATACACAATTATATAGTAATATACACAATTATATAGTAATATACACAGTTTTAATTGTAATTAATATAGGCGGCTACAAGAGAGGGCATAAGATGTTGACCCTTACAGGGCTCGTGTATATTGCCCGTTGCCTGTTACTAGCGCCATCTTTCTGTGGGTACTAATACACGATCTAATGTTTGGAAACTGGTGTTGAATGATCTGTCTAAGGCCTCATGCACACGACCGTTTTTTTTTACGGTCCGCAAAAACGGGGTCCGTAGGCCCGTGATCCGTGACCGTTTTTTCGTCCGTGGGTCTTCCTTGATTTTTGGAGGATCCACGGACATGAAGGAAAAAGTCGTTTTGGTGTCCGCCTGGCCGTGCGGAGCCAAACGGATCCGTCCTGAATTACAATGCAAGTCAATGGCGACGGATCCGTTTGACATTGACACAATATGGTGCAATTTCAAACGGATCCGTCCCCATTGACTTTCAATGTAAAGTCTGGAGTCTCTTTTATACCATCGGATCAGAGTTTTCTCCAATCCGATGGTATATTTTAACTTGAAGCGTCCCCATCACCATGGGAACGCCTCTATGTTAGAATATACTGTCGGATACGAGTTACAGCGTGAAAACTCATATCCAACAGTATATTCTAACACAGAGGCGTTCCCATGGTGATGGGGACGCTTCTAGTTAGAATATACTGAGAACTGTGTACAAGACTGCCCCCTGCTGCCTGGCAGCACCCGATCTCTTACAGGGAGCCGTGATCAGCACAATTAACCCCTCAGGTGCCACACCTGCCACCAATGTTAATAATGCAATAGAGGGAGGGAGGGGGGCCGGGGGAGACCGCACACTGGCCACCAATGATATTCAAACTAAGGAGGGGGGGTGCAGCACCTGAGGGGTTAATTGTACGGATCACAGCCCCCTGTAAGAGATCAGGTGCTGCCAGGCAGCAGGGGGCAGTCATGTACACAGTTCATTGTATATTCTAACTAGAAGCGTCCCCATCACCATGGGAACGCCTCTGTGTTAGAATATACTGTCGGATCTGAGTTTTCACGAAGTGAAAACTCAGCTCTGAAAAAGCTTTTATGCAGACAGATCTTCGGATCCGTCTGTATGAAAGTAACCTACGGCCACGGATCACGGACACGGATGCCAATCTTGTGTGCATCCGTGTTCTTTCACGGACCCATTGACTTGAATGGGTCCGTGAACCGTTGTCCGTCAAAAAAATAGGACAGGTCATATTTTTTTGACGGACAGGATACACGGATCACGGCCTCAGCTGCAAAACGGTGCATTTTCCGATTTTTCCACGAACCCATTGAGAGTCAATGGGTCCGCGAAAAAAAAACGGAAAACGGCACAACGGCCACGGATGCACACAACGGTCGTGTGCATGAGGCCTAATCCCGACCGATCGCTGGCAGATGATCAGATCCTCGCCTATTGGCTCAACCTTTTATATAGTCGCAAAAATGATTGTTCTTTGTGTGTGGTGATCGCACTGTCAGCCATTGGTTGGCGTCTGCCGCTGTAACGGACCTTTAAGAGCGCTAATTGACTTGTCTTATTGTCAGTCAGCACTGGCTATGGCCCGTGACGTCTGCTCTGAGCACCACTACTTGGTGTGTAATTTGCACCATTCTTCTGGACGCTGAGGTGACAGTCACAATGGTTCCATGAAGTTAGGGCTAAGGTTGGGTTTTTCGGCACTAGAAATGTCCTAAGGGGTGTCATGACATCTGAGAAACATGACTCCTAAAAGGGATTGTCCATGATTAGAAAATGTAGTTTATTACAGACAGCGCCCCTCTTGTCCATGGGTCATGTCTGGTACTGCACTTCACTTAAAGGGGTTATTCCATGATAAAAGTGAAAATCAGACATCATATAATACAGTGTTCCTCAACTCCAGTCCTCAGGGTCCACCTATTGGTCAGGTTTTCAGGATATCCTTAGTATTCAGCAGGTGATATAATTAGTTTCAGGATTTACTACAGGTCTTCATTATGTGGGATATTCTTAAATCATGACTGGTAGGTGGCCCTGAGGGCTGGAGTTGGGGAACACTGATATATTACATGAGGACCAGCCCTGTACCTCACATGGATCCAGAGATCACCCCACACATTGCTCCAATTCCTCTGCTAGATTTCAAGCTGCTAGTGCAGAGGTTATGCCCTTTCTGAGGGGGCATGCCCTGTCTGCTACAGCTGGTGGCAGTTGAAGGATGGAACTGAGCAAAATGTTTGAAAAAGAACAAAGAGTAGGTGGTGCCATACAGATAGATTCCATTGATTAACTCAGGGGCTATACTAACTTGTAATGACATCAGATGCAGGCGGCTCCGGGCATCCAGCTTGTCCCTTGGATGAAGAGTCACCCTGTCCCAGAAGTGCCCACAACATTCCTATATGCCCCTGTGTAGTTCCCTGGAGCAGGGATACTTTGAAGTCTATACATTTGTGGACATTTTCCCCTGTTTCCCCACTATAAAGTCATCAACCCCTTACTTAATTTTACTTTAAAGGGTTAACTTGCATAGACTTATACGGTTTAATACTGTGTAACTGCATTGTATATATATGTTGTGATATATATCCTGTTCATTTGCACAGAACTATGGAAATGGTTAATGAATACTGAGAGACTTTTGGGACTTAATAGCTAATAATGAGAAGCTGGTAATTTTCCACAGCTACCATAAGGTTTAAAGAAGAGCATGTTTTGGAGGGAAAAACAGATTTGTGTACCACCAAAACCAGACAGACTGACCTTTTGAATGTCTGGTTTTAGCTCTGTTGTTATGTCTCAAAACATATTTTTGTCTGGAAAAACTGCCATTGAGTATCCTTAAAGGTCTAATTCAAGCCTATGAGAGACGGAAGTTGTAACAATGTATCTGTTTGTGCTGAGTTTCTCCACTCCACCCCTCCCACTACAAGGTTCCAGTCTAGCTAAAAAATGGTATATAAGGAGTACAGTCAGAGCCCCCAGTGTGCTGCAGTTTGGGAACAGTGCTTGGAGGGAAGACTCTGCCTCAGTCTACATTAGTGACCAGAAGAAGACGCTGAGATGGGGATACTCTGTCACAGATCATGGATCCCTAGCCTTTGTCCAGGGTACCATCATTCTGTGAGAGAAAGGCCTTTCCTCAGCATCAAACCCTTTTTCATCCCGGGAGGAGACTACAGAAGACAGCCCTATGCCTCATCTCAGGGAGGAGACTGGAGAAGACAGCCCTATGCCTCATCTTAGGGAGGAGACTGGAGAAGCCAGCCCTATGCTTCATCTCAGGGAGGAGACTGGAGAAGGCAGCCCTATGCCTCATCTCAGGAAGGAGACTGGAGAAGACAGCCCTATGCTTCATCTCAGGGAGGAGACTGGAGAAGGGAGCCCTATGCCTCATCTCAGGAAGGAGACTGGAGAAGACAGCCCCATTCCTCATCTCAGGGAGGAGACTGGAGAAGACAGCTCTGAAAAAGCTTTTATGCAGACAGATCTTCGGATCCGTCTGTATGAAAGTAACCTACGGCCACGGATCACGGACACGGATGCCAATCTTGTGTGCATCCGTGTTCTTTCACGGACCCATTGACTTGAATGGGTCCGTGAACCGTTGTCCGTCAAAAAAATAGGACAGGTCATATTTTTTTGACGGACAGGATACACAGATCACGGTCTCGGCTGCAAAACGGTGCATTTTCCGATTTTTCCACAAACCCATTGAGAGTCAATGGGTCCGCGAAAAAAAAAACGGAAAACGGCACAACGGCCACGGATGCACACAACGGTCGTGTGCATGAGGCCTAATCCCGACCGATCGCTGGCAGATGATCAGATCCTCGCCTATTGGCTCAACCTTTTATATAGTCGCAAAAATGATGGTTCTTTGTGTGTGGTGATTGCACTGTCAGCCATTAGTTGGCGTCTGCCGCTGTAACGGACCTTTAAGAGCGCTAATTGACTTGTCTTATTGTCAGTCAGCACTGGCTATGGCCCGTGACGTCTGCTCTGAGCACCACTACTCATCTCAGGGAGGAGACTGGAGAAGACAGCCCTATTCCTCATCTCAGGGAGGAGACTGGAGAAGGCAGCCCTATGCCTCATCTCAGGAAGGAGACTGGAGAAGACAGCCCCATGCCTCATCTCAGGGAGTAGACTGGAGAAGACAGCCCTATGTCTCACATCAGGGAGGAGACTGGAGAAGACAGCCCTATGCCTCATCTCAGGGAGGAGACTGGAGAAGACAGACCTATGCCTCATCTCAGGGAGGAGACTGAAGAAGACAGCCCTATGCCTCATCTCAGGGAGGAGACTGGAGAAGACAGACCTGTGCCTCATCTCAGGGAGGAGACTGGAGAAGACAGCCTGTGCCTTGCCAGTATTATTTTTTTTGCACCTGAATTCCTCCAGTAAAGAAGCATCCTGGTTAACTGCAGACCCTGACTCTCTGGACTTATTTCCCATTGGGGTATAGCACACCTTACCATCCCTCCTGGAGAGCAGCAACACATGGTGACAGCTCGACGGTGTCCGGGGGACCCAGAATAGCGTTGCGGCCATCCCAAACCCTGCCACTGCACATACCCTGTTCCCTGACCCCATTAATTTCTGGGCAGGCAGACTGGAACAATGGCCCGAACTGGCACAGCACTCTCTGTTTCTTCTTTCTTGCCCAGTCTCCAGTGTTATCTTGGAGAAGGTTTTCAGCACTGTGGGGGAACATGGTAACACCCAAATGGACCAAGTTGTTCTTTGCCACTGTCCAAAACATCACTTTGTCAAAATTAACCAAGCCTGGACTGGAGAGGATTTTCACACTCCTCAGGCTGAGGCCGATGAATAGATATGGCCTTGCTGGCAATGCCCCATCTTGCCACTGTTGCTGTCTGTCTGCCTGCCTCCATCATCTTCCGTAAGGCTCCTGCCATCTCCAACATGCTACCGCTGTCTATCTGCCAACCATCACATTATATATGACTGCTGCTGCCACTTGCATCTAGACACCGCTGTTACCTGCCTACCATCAAGTTCTGAATAGTTGCTGCTGCTGTCTCCATTATGCCACTGGTGCCATCATGCCACTGCTGCCACCTGCTGACTATCATTCTTCCATAAGTCTCCTGCTGCCTCCATCATGTTGCTGCTTTTCTGCCAAAATGTACCGAATGGCTGCTGCTGCAGCCACCGCAGCCTCAGCTCCTGCTGTTTTTTTTTTGTCAATACCCTACTACCACCACCATTAACACAAAGCATCTGCCACTACTGCCACTACTACTCCTATTGCTACTACTACCCATAGACAGCATTGTATGTTTCATGCTATGCTCCTCCAGTGGCAGCTCCTCATCCTCCTCCTCCTCCATGGGAGTTTCTCCTTGTAGGTCCCAAACAGCTTCAGGGCGGACAGCAAGATACGTTGGCTGTTCTTCCGCCATCCTCCCCTGCTGCATGAGCATCAGCACCTGTTCTGATAAATATCAGGGGATAACATCATTCATGCTCAGTTCAGTTGTCTCTACTGACAGATTTTGTGACCTCTTCTAAGGGCTTCAGCACCCAACGGGCGTCTCGGGTGAGCTTCCACTGTCTGACCTGGAAGCAACACATACTCCCTGCTGAGGCGGGCTGATGCATGACAAAATCGTTCTTGGCTTTCGGCTGCTCATACAGACAATCGAACATGTGCAATGTTGAATTCCAGCAACTTGGAAAGTCATGGATTAAGAGGCATAATGGCAGTTGTGTCGCTGCACGTCTTGTAGAGTGTTCCTCACCATGTTAGAATAGCTGAAATGTGATGTCTCCTTGACATTGCCAGCACCTTGTGCAAGCCAGTGTAGTTTTTTTTAAAAACATTACATGACTAGGTTAGTCACATCATTGCGCCTTTGTTATTTTGCCCAGGTTCAGGGCGGCCAGGATGTTGTGGCCTTTGACACTGACCACCTTGCCCAGGTTGGTGTTGATGTACTTTAGCAATTGCTCAGCTGTGTGGCTATTCTTGGACAGGCCAATTAGTTCCAACACGACATGGCAAATCTTGACTTGACACATGTGATAGGAAGGAGTGGGATCAATGCTGTGTCCTGCTGCTGCTGGGGTTGGGAGCGTGTCCTTGAAGGAGGAAGTGGCGGATAAATGCCTGTGTGGGATGACCTGGCCTCGTTGCTGGATTGCTGTCTCGGCACTGCAGCAAAAATGTTGACCCAGTAGGCTATGAAAGACATGTATTGTCCGTGCATATAACAGCTGCATCAGGTGTCTACCATGGGGTGCACCTTGCCGCAAACCAACAATTGCAAGGAGCAGCTCATGTTCTCCATCATGTAAGAGCAGACTCCACTAAATGGTATGGCAGTGACCGAACCACTAGCAACTTGGCCAGGTGAGGGTTCAGCTTGTAGACAAGCTATTTGCTTGTCAAGAATAGTTTTTTTTATGGTTACACATTCCGTTATGCATATCTCACGATAGAGTGGAGGACGAGCAGGAGGAGGAGTCTTAGCCGGAGAAGAAGAAGCTGATGATGATGACAGGGCCACTGTATTGCTTGGGTATGCGGCAGGCTGCTACAAAGAACACCAGTAGAAGGAGGACAGACTTGTTCTGATTGGTAATGCTGGCCAGTTGCATTTTCCCAAAGGATCCAGTGATGCGGCCTTATGTGCTGGAATAGACCTCTGTTACCTGTTTCTGTTGGAATGCCCAAAGCCTATTTTAATTCTGCAGATCTTGCACATGGCTGTGGTTTTGTGTGCCGGCCTTGTGGAGAAAAAACGCTATACAGGAGTTACTCGCACAGGTCTGGCGCCTTTTACACTTGTGTTCACAGTATTAGTGGCATCACCAGTCCCTGAGCTGGTAACATAAGCAGATCAGACCCTGACAGTTTTTTGTTGGTTTTGGCTGTACATTGTCTCCACTCTATATTGCCCCCGCGGCCACCACCCTTCCCCTCAGATTTCTCCTCCTCCTCTTTGGCACCCAGATCAGGCTCCCAGGTTGTGTCCAACACACATTCATCATCGGAGTCCTTGGCCCCACTCCCCATTCCCTTCTCTGCATTTGCCAGGGTCATGTCAGCATCCTTCTTCTTCCTCCCTCATACTTTTTTCCACTGATATGTGCTGTAAAATGGCGCTGCGCAGCGCTTTACTGGATTCATCTGAAACAAATCTGAAAAGCGTTGGGTATGTCTGGCGGACCAATTTTTGTGAAGTTCGTTATGAACCCAGTTGATTATGAACTGATTTGCTCACCTCTAATGTGAACATCTGCGTGTGAATCTGGGTGTGAAATGATTGTGTAAACATTAAGCATCTGTGTGGCCACTAAGTGCATGAATCTCTGTGTGGAAAGGATGTATGAGTATTAAGTGTGCTCACTGGGGTGAGCGAACCCGGACTTTGCCGCGAAAGTCTGTGTTTGGGTTCGGTGTTTGGATGAATAATAAAGCTTGTTGAAAGGCTGCAGTGCAGCCAATAAACAAGCGTTCAAGCTGTGGGCCCTTGGAAGCCGTCACAGTCATGCCTAGTATTGGCCTGGCGGGGAATGGCTGGCGCAGCACGTGACTATGCATGTGTAACGCCCCCCAAGTGGTATTACCGCTCCTGCTCCCTTCTTCTGTCTGTATATGCAATAACCATCTAAGGGTACTTTCACACTAGCGTTAAAGTTTTCCAGTATTGAGTTCCGTCCTAGGGGCTCAATACCGGAAAAAAACGCATCAGTTTGGTCCTAATGCATTCTGAATGGAAAGCAATCCATTCAGTATGCATCAGGACGTCTTCCATTCCGTCCCTTTTATGGTATTTGGCCGGAGAAAATACCACAGCATACTGCAGTATTTTCTCCGGCCAAAACTCTGGAACACTTGCCGGAATGCCGGATCTGGCATTAATTTCCATTGAAATTTATTAGTGCTGAATCCGGCATTAAAATTACCGCATTGACGGATCCGGTCTTCCGGTCTGCACATGCGCAGATCTTCAAAATTGTGAAAAAAATAAATACTGGATCCGTTTTTCCTGATGACAACGGAGAGACGGATCTGGTATTTCAATGCATTTGTCAGACAGATCTGGATCCGTAAACAAATGAGATCCGTTTTAATACGGATTTCCGGATCCGACAGGCAGTGGCGGTAACTGAACTGCCTGCCAGAATCCAACAACGCTAGTGTGAAAAGGGCCTTATGCTTGTATTCCATTATTTCCTATTATTCATTTGTACTTGTTCATGTGATAACCTGGCTCACCAGCAGGTGGCAGCACACTTGGCAGTGCTGTATAGCAGAGTCTGGAATCCTGTTCCAGGCTCTATTGCTCTCTCAGGGAAATAAGGTAGGTAGTTAGAACCAGTTCAGTCCCCTCCATCTTGGAGAGAGAGTTAGTTCCTGTACGCCATGCTGTAGGGAGAAAAGCAGACGCTCGTCCCTGTGGGACTGAGCTCTCCCTAAAAGCCAGCCAGGAAGAAGTTTCCTTGGATTTACCCACTAAAGAGTCAGACTAAAGCTAGAAGTCGCAGCAGAAAGCAAAGCAAGAGAAAAAAAATCCTATTTAATATTACCAGCATAGCAGAGCTGAGACAGTACAGATTCAGCAGAGAGGAATTTGTTGCAGAAGTTGTTGCCTGCCAAGCCAATGCTAAAATCTGCTTGGAATTAAGACAAAGTCTGGAAACTGTTTGGATTACCGTTTATTGAAAGTAAAGCTGCATTTGAATTAATGCTAAGTCTGGACTCAATCTCTTCACCATCCCAGTTCGTCACCCCCTTTTTTGCTTCGGACGACAGCGCATGGGGTTTCCAAAGGTATGCAGGTAGGAGCACCGTGACACGTGCAATACCATCAACAAGGGACATTGTAAGCCACCCTACATCGCTCTGGCATTCCTACATCTGGGTTGTTACAGTCACAACACAAAAAGGGAACTATCTCCTCATTGCTGAAATGCAACTGGCGTCGCAAAAAACATCTTCTTAAATAGAACCCCCAGACCCACGGTCGTCGTCCGTTGCACATGCATAAATGCTGGATCATGTGGAGCGCCGCCATTCTGCTCTGACTAGTGTAGGGACAGGACGCTGCTGCAGGCAGGGAAAGGGTTAGGCTTTTGATATGGCTGTGGGTGACCTATAGCCTTTGCATCCATCACACTGTAATAGAATAGTTAATCAGTCTGTTAATTTTATGGGTGCCCTCAAAGAATGAGGAGAGCATCAAATCAGGGATGCGGCCAGGGTCGTGGTGCTGCGGGTGTTGGTGGTGGCGGAGCTCCTGCTGCAGGGAGAGGACATGGTCGATCTGTGCCAGCTACACGCCCAAATTAAACAGCTTTCTCTGGTGCACGCAGGCGACAGGTGGTTCTGCGTCATTTTGTAGGCCCGAATGCTGCTCTACGAATGGTGAGGCCAGAACAAGTACAGGCGATCGTAGATTGGGTTGCTGACTAGTGTTGATCACGAATATTCAAATTTCGAATTTTTATCGCGAATATAAGTACTTCAAAAATTTGCTAATCAGTGCACATGATCCCTCCCTGCTTCTAGCTTGTGGGCCAATAAGAAGGCTGCAGTATACTTGACTTTAGGAGTAGTGTTTGCAAATTTTGCTCTATATTCGTTTTTTTCGTATATTCGCTATATTGCTATATATTCTTGTTTTAGAATATTACGAATATTCGAAAAAACAGAGTTATAGCAATATAGCAAATATTCGAAAAAAAACGAATATAGAGCAATTTAGCTAATATAGCGCTATAATCTTCTTTGTCTAATAGTTGTAATTTTTTTCTCATCTGAAGTTCAGATTGGAAAAAAATTACAACTATAAAAAAAAGATGATAGCACTATATTAGCTAAATTGCTCTATATTCATTTTTTTCGAATATTCGCTATATTGCTATATATTCTTGTTATTATAGTTATAGCAATATAGCGAATATTCTCCAAAAAATCGAATATAGAGCAATTTAGCTAATATAGTGCTATAATCTTTGTCTAATAGTCGTAAGTTGAAAATTCGCAATAAAAAAATTTGAATCCGAAAATTTGAATTACGAAAATTCGCATATTACACAATCATAACCTTGCCGATTTTTCGAGTAAAAAAAATCGTAGAATATAACGAATATTCGAATTTGCGAATATTCGACGAATATTTTACGAAATATTTGCGAAATATCGAGAATTCGAATATGACCCCTGCCGCTCATCACTATTGCTGACAGTGCCTCCAGTTCCTTCACATTGTCTCCCACCCAGTCCCCTGCTGAAAGCGCAGAGCTGGCACCGGCTGCCCATGGGCATCTGTCTTCCACCTAAACCCCTTGCCAAGTAGTCTGATCCCCCAGTTACACTGCAGTCACTTATGCTTTTTGATGACTGCTTGCAGGGTTTCCATTGGCCACCCACCTAGCCCTGCCCCAGAAGTGGAAGAGATTGAGTGCACCGATGCTCAACCACTTATATTTGAGGATGACGACGTGGGAGGACCACCGCAGCACATCTCTGATGATGAAACACAGGTGTCAACTGCTGCAGCTTTCTGCACTGTACAGACCGACCAGGAGGGCAGGGGTGAGGAGTGGGTGGAAGATGATGAGGTCCTAGACCTCACATGGCATCCAGGTCATGCCAGTGATGTGTGCAGTTCAGAGGAAGAGGTGGTGATCACGTAGCACCAGCCGCACAGCACAAGAGGGAACAGGGTTCAAAACCACAGTGGAGTAGACTCCTGAAAAACCATGAAACACACTGCTTAATACTGTGATTGTGTTTGATGTAAGTTGTGCTTGTATATGAGTTCCAATAAAGTTGCATGGGGGAGGAGGGGGGGGTTTCTAACCAGCCTCCCATGGCTGACTCCACCCTACACAAAGTACAGAGGAGGAGGGTGGTCAGTGTGTGGTGTGATGTCTGAGGACAAAGCTGCACCTCAGCAGGCATTTTGGAGAGTTATTCAAAATCCATAGTTAGTTCCATGTACCAGCCCATAGAAGGGAAAGATTGCAGAGGAACCAGGCAACTCAGAGAGGGAGGGAGAATATTGGCAAAGGAAGGTCATTGTCATTTATCAGGCTCTAGTCTCCTTTGCATTAGGTGGAGAGATTCTAGGCTACAAGCTGCCCACCATAACCAAGGACAGAAAGGCCATTTGTCAGAACATAGTAATCCTAGACAGGATACAGAAGTAAATGATTATACAGTACAGCAGAGATAGTCCATCCCTCCAGCCTGGAGAAACAAGGGAGAGAAATTGATTGTCATAGAAAACTGCCCCTTATGCAACTTCTGGGAGCTAAGCTGAATCACTGTAAAAGCCGCCTTGCTGTAAATGACTTTTGAATACATTGATGACCTTTGGGATCAGCTTCAGTAAAGTACTAGGAGTTTATTAAGAAACTGGGTCTCTTTATTCCACTCCATCTCCTCATTGCAACTAACAGTGCTGACGTCACGAACAACCGAGGTCCCAGCCCCTAAGCACCTGCACCTTAAACATCTATACCATCAAGGGCACCTTAACTATCTTCTGGCTAGTGACCCTCATACTAGAGTGTGCCCCGGAGGATCCGGTGCTGTCTTCCTCATCACTACATGCCGACCCAGGGAACTGCGAAACCGTGAGTACGACTACCATCCCCATCAGCCCACTGTGCACTCACATACTGCCCCTGCAGTCCAGTCCGCTGCATGATGCTCCTCCTCCTTCCTCTTGGATCGACAGAGCCACCTGACACCCCGCAAAGAGAGGATGTGACAGCAACCCCACCACCAGCAGCAGTGTCATCGAGCATCTCCACACTGTCCCATGGAAGCGTTCAGCTTGCCATCCTCCAAACACTGGAGAGAAAGAGGAAGTACCCCCCTACCCACCCGCGAGCCCTGGCCCTGAATGCCAGCATTTCTAAATTCCTGGCCTTTAAAATCCTGCCATTCTGTCTGGTGGAGACAGACAGTTTTAAAAACATAATGACGGTGGCTGTTCCACAGTACTACTTTTCCAGGTGAGCCATCCTTGCCCTGCACGAACAAGTGGTGGACAAAATCAGGTATGTGCTGAGCAATGCCATCACTGATAAGTTGACCAGTAAGTACGGGCAAAGAAGTTATATCTCCCTCACTGCCCACTGAGTAAATGTAGTGGTGGCTGGGCCTGAGGCAGAGTCCTACCGCCACCGAGGATTGCTGGACGTTTCTTGGTGCCTCCTGTTGCCTCCTCCTACTCCGCTTCCTCCTTCTGTTCCTCCTCTACCGCCTTCTCATCAGGTCAGCGTAACACCTGCACCACCAACTTCAGCAGAGCCAGGGGGAAATGACAGCAGGCTGTTCTGAAACTACTCTGGGGGAAAACCCCACACCGTGCAGGAGCTGTTGTTGGACAGACCGATGAGTGGCTGGTGCTGCTGACCCTGGTGGTGTGCGATAATGCGTGAAATCTCGTAGCAGCTCTGGGACTAGCCGGTTTGACGCACATCCCTTGCCTGGCGCATGTGCTGAATTTGGTGTTTAAAAGGTTCTTGAAAAATTACCCTGACATGTCTGAGCTGAAAGTGCGGGCCGTCTCTGCGTGCTTTCGACATTCTCACCCTGCTGCTGCTCACCTGTCTGCGATGCAGCGTAATTTCTGCTTTTACGCTCACCGCCTCATATGTGACGTACCCACAAGGTGGAACTCCACCTTGCACATGCTGGAGATAATGTACAAACAGCAGCAGGAAATAGTGGATTTTTGAGAACTCCACCAACATGGCCAGCACCGATCACGCCGTCATCAGCAAAACGCTGTAGGTGATGATTGGTGAGGATGTGGCACAGGAGGAACACGGATCATTTCCATGGTTATCAGGCCAGTTGTCCACAGGTGGCTCCGAGGGTGGGTTCTGGCGCCAACTGTCCAGCCAGGGCACAGTCTTGGAGGATGAGGAGGATAATCATGATGATGAGGAGGAGGAACAGTATCCACAGCAGGATGGCACCCAAAGCAGCTCACGGGCATCACTAGAGTGTGGCTGGGGGAATACAGAGGATGCAGACAATACATCCCCCACTGATGACAGCTTGTTGTTGACTCTGGGCAGCCTAGCACTCATGAGCGACTACACGCTGCAGTGCTTGCGCAATGACCACCAAGTTGCCCTGCTGGAACCCCGCTACAAGGACAACGTGCCATCCTTACTTCTGTCACTAGAACGTAATTGGAAGATGCGCAAGTACAAGCACACGCTGGTAGACGCGCTACTGATGGCGTTTCCACCCGATAGCGGGGGCTCAGTGGAAGCACAAGGTGGAGGAGGAGGAAAGTCACCAACACAGCTGGGGCACTGCCAGCACTCACTTCAGAAGGGAGGGTTAGCATGGCCGAAATGTGGAAAAGCTTTGTCTACACGTCACAATATCCAGTACCACCATCTGATATGGACCGTCTTAGCAGGAGGCAACGTTTCAGCAACATGGTGGAAGAGTATGTGTCCACACATCCAACATGGTGGAAGAATATGTGTCCACACATCTGCACGTACTGACTGATGGGTCTTCCACATTTAACTCTGGGTCTCCAAATTGGGCCCATGGCCTAGGCTTGCCCTTTATGCCTTGGAGGTGCTGGCCTGCCCTGCGGCAAGTGTATTGTTCGAACATGTATTAAGCACAGTGTGCGGTGGGGGGGGTTATCACGGACAAGCTCACGTTTATTCAAATCAACCAGGGATGAATCCCACATGACTTGCCCGTATCTTCGGCAGAGTAGAGAGGTATACCAGCTGCACCCAGCCATTGCTATACTCCAGCTCAGTTTGCCATTTCCCAATATTTTGGGGCCTCCCTAATAAAACGTCCACCTCCACCTCCTGGCTCAAGATTATATTATATTATTATATTGGCAGAGTAGAGAACTATAACGGCCACGCCCAGCCATTGTTATACTCCGGCGCAGTTTGTTCTGTTTGCCATTTCCCAATCTTTTGGGGTCTCCGCAACTAAAAAAAACACAAAAGCAGTGTTGGCTATCTACTCCACCTCCACCGCCATGTCAACCTCCTCTTCCACTCGGACCTCCACCTCCTGGTTCAAGATTTATTTATTTTTCTATTCTATGTTATTTTAGGTGATTTCCCTATCCACATGTGTTTCCAGGGCAATTTTCCTCATCTTACCCCATTTTGCTTCCATTTGCAGCCCTCTAGTCCTTTCTATGACTATTTTACAGCCATTTCACAACACCAAAGTCAGGGTCCCTAGTGTTGATCACGAATATTCGAATTTCGAATTTTTATCACGAATATAGGTTCTTTGAAAATTCGCAAATATTTCGAATATAGTGATATATATTCGTAATTTCGAATATTCGGTTTTTTTTTTTATACACATGATCCCTCCCTGCTTCTAGCTTGTGGGCCAATGAGAAGGCTGCAGTATATTTGACTTTAGGAGTAGTGTTTGCGAATTTTTGTAATACGAAATTTTTATTGCGAATTTTTCAACTTACAACTATTAGACAAAAAATATTATAGCACTATATTAACTAAATTGCTCTATATTCGTTTTTTTCGAATATTCGCTATATTGCTATAACTTCATTTTTTCGACATATTCGTAATATTCTAAAACAAGAATATATAGCAATATAGCAAATATTTGAAAACAAAAATGAATATAGAGCAATTTAGCTAATATAGTGCTATAATCTTCTTTGTCTAATAGTTGTAATTTTTTTCTCATCTGAAGTTCAGATTGGAAAAAAAATTAGAACTATAAAAAAAAAGATTATAGCACTATATTAGCTAAATTGCTCTATATTCGTTTTTTTGAATATTCGCTATATTGCTATATATTCTTGTTTTAGAATATTACGAATATTCGAAAAAATGAAGTTATAGCAATATAGCGAATATTCGAAAGAAAAACGAATATAGAGCAATTTAGCTAATATAGTGCTATAATCTTTTTTTTATAGTTGTAATTTTTTTCCAATCTGAACTTCAAATGAGAAAAAAATCGCAACTATTAGACAAAGAAGATTATAGCACTATATTAGCTAAATTGCTCTAAATTTGTTTTTTTGAATATTCGCTGTATTGCTATATATTCTTGTTTTAGAATATTACAAATATTCGAAAAAACAAAGTTATAGCAATATAGCGAATATTCGAAGAAAAAAAAATCGAATATAGAGCAATTTAGCTAATATAGTGCTATAATCTTCTTTGTCTAATAGTTGTAAGTTGAAAAATTTGCAATAAAAAATTTGTATTACAAAAATTCGAATTTTGAAAATTTGCATATTACACAATCATTACCATGCCGATTTTTCTAGTAAAAAAAATCGTTGAATATAACGAATATTCGAATTTGCGAATATTCGACGAATATTCTACAAAATATTTGCAAAATATTGCAAATTCGAATATGACCCCTGCCGCTCATCACTAGTCCCCATTGACTTCTATGAACCCGAACCAAACTTTTAAACAAATTTCAGCCAAACCCATTGAACTCTAACATCTACGGGTTCGCTCATCCCTAGTTCTTCTAACTTCTGTGTGTAATGGATGTGTAACCACTAAGTGCATGAATCTCTGTGTGCAATAGATACAGACGTGGACAAAATTGTTGGTACCCTTTGGTCAATGAAAGAAAAAGTCACAATGGTCACAGAAATAACTTTAATCTGACAAAAGTAATAATAAATTAAAATTCTATAAATGTTAACCAATGAAAGTCAGACATTGTTTTTCAACCATGCTTCAACAGAATTATGTAAAAAAATAAACTCATGAAACAGGCATGGACAAAAATGATGGTACCCCTAGAAAACACAGAACATAATGTGACCAAAGGGACATGTTAATTCAAGGTGTGTCCACTAATTAGCATCACAGGTGTCTACAACCTTGTAATCAGCCATTGGGCCTATATATATGGCTCCAGGTAATCACTGTGTTGTTTGGTGATATGGTGTGTACCACACTCGACATGGACCAGAGGAAGCAAAGGAAAGAGCTGTCTCAAGAGATCAGAAAGAAAATTATAGACAAGCATGTTAAAGGTAAAGGCTATAAGACCATCTCCAAGCAACTAGATGTTCCTGTGAGTACAGTTGCACATATTATTCATAAGTTTAAGATCCATGGGACTGTAGCCAACCTCCCTGGACGTGGCCGCAGGAGGAAAATTGATGACAAATCTAAGAGACGGATAATCCGAATGGTAACAAAAGAGCCTAGAAAGACTTCTAAAGAGATTCAAGGTGAACTTCATGCTCAAGGAACATCAGTGTCAGATCGCACCATCCGTCGTTGTTTGAGCCAAAGTGGACTACATGGGAGACGACCAAGGAGGACACCATTGTTGAAAACGAATCATAAAAAAGCAAGACTGGAATATGCCAAACTACATGTTGACAAGCCACAAAGCTTCTGGGAGAATGTCCTGTGGACAGATGAGACAAAAATCGAAGTTTTTGCCAAGGCACATCAGCTGTATGTTCACAGACGAAAAAATGAAGCATATCAAGAAAAGAACACTGTCCCTACTGTGAAACATGGAGGAGGCTCTGTTATGTTCTGGGGCTGCTTTGCTGCGTCTGGCACAGGGTGTCTTGAATCTGTGCAGGGTACAATGAAATCTCAAGACTATCAAGGAATTCTAGAGAGAAATGTACTAGCCAGTGTCAGAAAGCTTGGTCTCAGTCGCAGGTCATGGGTCTTGCAACAGGACAATGACCCAAAACACACCGCTAAAAACACCCAAGAATGGCTAAGAGGAAAAAATTTGACTATTCTAAAGTGGCCTTCTATGAGCCCTGACCTCAATCCTATTGAGCATCTTTGGAAGGAGCTGAAACATGCAGTCTGGAAAAGGCACCCTTCAAACCGGACACAACTGGAGCAGTTTGCTCATGAGGAGTGGGCCAAAATACCTGCTGAGAGGTGCAGATGTCTCATTGACAGTTACAGGAAGCGTTTGATTGCAGTGATTGCCTCAAAAGGTTGCGCAACAAAATATTAAGTTAGGGGTACCATCATTTTTGTCCATGCCTGTTTCATGAGTTTATTTTTTTACATAATTCTGTTGAAGCATGGTTGAAAAACAATGTCTGACTTTCATTGGTTAACATTTATAGAATTTTAATTTATTATTACTTTTGTCAGATTAAAGTTATTTCTGTGACCATTGTGACTTTTTCTTTCATTGACCAAAGGGTACCAACAATTTTGTCCACGTCTGTATGTAACAAATAGTGCGTGAACCTCTACTGTATGTTATTTAAGTATAACCACTAAGCGCGTGAATCTCTGTCTGTAACGGATCTGTAACCATTAAGTGTGTGAATCTCTGTGGTTAACAAATGTGTAACAACTAAGTGTGTGAACCTCTGTGTGTAATAGGTGTGTAACTACTAAGTGTGTGAACCTCTGTGTGTAACAGATGTGTAACTACTAAGTGTGTGAACCTCTGTGTGTAACAGATGTGTAACAACTAAGTGTGTGAACCTCTGTGTGTAATAGGTGTGTAACTACTAAGTGTGTGAATCTCTGTGTGTAACAGGTATGTAACTACTAAGTGTGTGAACCTCTGAGTTTAATAGATCTGTAACCATTAAGTGCATGAATCTCTGTGGTTAACAGATGTGTAACTACTAAGTGTGTGAACCTCTGTGTGTAATAGGTGTGTAACTACTAAGTGTGTGAACCTCTGTCTGTAACAGGTATGTACCAAGTACGTGTGTGAACCTCTGTGTTACGTAAGTATAACCACTAAGCGTGTGAATCTCTGTCTGTAACGGATGTGTAACCATTAAGTGTGTGAACCTCTGTGTGTGATGGATCTGTAACCCCTAAGTGCATGAATCTCTGTCGTTAACAGATGTATATATAACAACTAAGTTTGTAAATCTCTGTGTTACTTAAGTATAACCACTAAACACATGAATCTCTGTGTGTGACGGATGTGTAACCATTAAGTGTGTTAACCTCTGTGTGTGCAGATGTGTAACCACTAAGCGCGTGAGTCTCTGTGTGGAGCGGATGTGTAGCAGGTCACCGGTATATGTTAAAGGGATTCTGTCACCAGGTTTGGGGGTATAGAGATATGGACATGTACGGCTAGATCACCGCTAGCATGTCCGCAATATATGTGTCCTATAGGGCTGTATGGTTTTAATTTCTTTAAAAAAGGATTTTATAGATATGTAAATGAGTGTTGAATGTGTCCAAGGGGCTGTACTAACCTTCCTTGTGCCCAGCCGTGCCCAGCCACGCCCGCCTGTGAAGGAGCCAAGCACCGCCTATGTCTCCTCCTTTCATCAACGATAGATAGTCGTAATCTCACGATGCGCGAGCTCGCGCATGCGCAGTGCCGGTATAGTGTTCCTTCCCTGTGCTGGAATCAGCCTCAGGGAAAGCTCGCGCATCACGAGATTACGGCTATCTATCGATGAAAGGAAGAGACATAGGCGGTGCTGGGATCCTTCACAGGCAGGCGTGGCTGGGCACGGCTGGGCACGGCTGGGCACAAGGAAGGTTAGTACAGCCAGTAACCCCTCAATGCTATGAGGTCCAGCCACTGTGACATCGGTACTGCCGTCGCCTGGTGACATCTACTGATTGTCGGATAGGAGCTCTATCTTGTAAAGGCCCAATCAGTTGGACATGATGGCCACTGGATGTAGCCAATAATGTTTCCCTTCACAGGCAGCAAGCAGAGATCTTGACAACGGTTTTGTGTGCGCTGGTGTCTGTCGCAGAGACCAAAATGCGCTGACGTGACAGGTTATTAATTCTTCTCCTTGATGGAGGCTTTACGTACGTCAACTGTCCAGAGGCCGCGAGATAAACCACTAATCCTCCGCACTCCAAGCACCATTGTGGGATGACGAATATGAGCAGCAAACC
This sequence comes from Bufo gargarizans, assembly GCF_014858855.1. Lineage (NCBI taxonomy): Eukaryota > Metazoa > Chordata > Amphibia > Anura > Bufonidae > Bufo > Bufo gargarizans. The sequence continues at coordinate 91,698 of NC_058081.1, read as the reverse complement.
CAGCATCATCTCATTACTAAAAACAATAGGCAGCAGGTGCAACCGGCGGCATCCCCCCAGGTCCCTCTATCACGTCCCAGGTTTGGTAGGAATGCCGAGTGGTGTAGTGCGGCCTAAATGTCTCTTTATGTGTGTCATGGTGCTCCTACCTGGATGCGACTGGTCCCCAGGCTTTGGCTCCGAAGCAATAAATAGGGGGAATAATAGAGGGATTTGAAGAAATAACGAGACAAGTCTAGACCAGTCCAGACCTTGAGATGAAGTTCAATGGCAGCTTTACTTGAATAAACGTTTCTGCAAACAGTTTCAGGCTTTGTCTTGGTTCCAGCAGGCTTTAGCATTAAACTGGCAGGCAAACTGAACGCTGCTATATGTTTCTGTCACTCTGCTGTACTGACAGGCTAACTTGGTGTCTTTGTTTCCTCTTTATGCTGCACTTCACTCTTGTAGTCTGACTTATGTTCAGCCAAAAAGTACGTTATAATCCTGGCGCCTCCAACATGGAGTCTTAACCATAACAAACCATAACTGCCCCGCCTCCTTCTGGTAGACAGCCGGACTGGCCCACTTCTGACCAAGCGGGGGAGAATGGAATGGGGAGTTCCATTCTATCTAACTATAGCTCTGCCGTGTTTGCTGCCACCTGCTGGTGAACCAGGCACATTACATATAAACAATTGAATAACAAGATTATGACTGCACATTGTGGAGGACCTGGAAAGACATACATAAGATGACGTTTTATTAGCCCATTAGAGATATTAGCAGGGTGAAGGAGTGGTAACACCACTCTGGGGTGTTACACAGGCCCACCACAACCCCCATCATCTTCCTGCTCAATACACGCTAAAGCCACAAGTGTCGCCAATAGCACTGTCACAAATACAAACCGTGCAAAACATATACAAGAGCGACATGCGGACAGCAGCAAAGTAGAAGAGCTCCCTACCAGTCGCACTGCAGTACAGTAACCCGACCCAAGGAGGCGCCGTCACACCCGCTTTCATATATCGGTGATCTCAAAGTGATAGGACTCTTTATCAGGGGCGTAGAGAGGGGACATGGGTGTAGGGGCAGGGGGGTCACACCTACCCGGCAGTTCCTTTCACTGCTGGGCAGTTCCTTTCCTTAGTGCAGCAGGGAGCCGTCCACTCCCTGCTTCACTGTTCTGCTGATGTCTGGAGCTCCCCCTTTCAGGCCGCACATCGCACTGCTGGCGGTATGGGAGGAGGTGAAAGCCCAGGAACCAGCCTCCTGCATAGCCAGCAGAGCGATGTCGTCAGGGAAGCAGATAAGTATTTGTGGGTTTTTTCTTTAATAGAGCTGGATAAGGCAGTGGGGGCCACAAGGAGGACATAACTAGAGTGAGGGGGAACAAAAGTGGGCAAAACTATTGTGAGAGGACACAAAGTTGGGCATAACTACTGTGAGGGGGCACAAAGATGGGCATAAGTACTGTGAGGGGGCACAAAGATGGGCATAAGTACTGTGAGGGGGCACAAAGATGGGCTTAACTACTGTGAGGGGCACACAAGTGGGTATAACTACAGTGAGGGGACACAAAAGTGGGCAAAACTATAGTGAGGGGACACAAAAGTGGGCATAACTATTGTGAGAGGACACAAAGTTGGGCATAACTACTGTGAGGGGGCACAAAGATGGGCATAAGTACTGTGAGGGGGCACAAAGATGGGCTTAACTACTGTGAGGGGCACACAAGTGGGTATAACTACAGTGAGGGGACACAAAAGTGGGCAAAACTATAGTGAGGGGACACAAAAGTGGGCATAACTATTGTGAGAGGACACAAAGTTGGGCATAACTACTGTGAGGGGGCACAAAGATGGGCATAAGTACTGTGAGGGCACAAAAGTGAGTATAACTACAGTGAGGTAGGCACAATGTGGGCATTTATGCTGTAAAGGAGGCACAATGTGGGCATTAGCACTGTGTGGTAGCACTAAGGGGGAATACTCTAGATCAGTGGTCCCCAACCTTTTTTGCACCAAGGACCGATTTCATGCTAGACAATTTTCCCAGGGACCGGGACTATATAACGACTATATAAACTGACTATGGTCTCTGCTGCACTGTTCTCTGCTGCACTGTACCGTATTTTTCACCCTATAAGATGCACCTAGTTTTAGAGGAGAACAATAAGAAAAACATTTTTTTCATTACACCTCAGGTCAGACCAGCAATCAGACCCCCAATGTTAATCAGACCTCAGATCAGACCCCCAAACCTTTAGCCTTCTATTAGCCCCCAATGTCCGCCATAACCCCCCCCCCCCAATGTCAGCCATAAACCTCCTCAATGTCAGCCATAAACCCCCCCAATGTCAGCCATAAACCCCCCCAATGTCAGCCATAAACCCCCCAATGTCAGCCATAAACCCCCATTAGCCCCTCATGTCAGCCATAAGCCCCCATTAGCCCCTATGTCAGCCCATAAGCCCCATTAGCTCCTCCTGTCAGCCATAAACCCCCCATGTCAGCCATAAGCCCCCATTAGCCCCTCATGTCAGCCATAAACCCCCCATTAGCCCCCCCTCATGTCAGCCATTAAGCCCCATTAGCCCCTCATGTCAGCCATAAGCCCCCATTAGCTCACTCATGTCAGCCATAAGCCCCATAGCCCTCATGTCAGCCTAAGCCCCCCCTGTCAGCCAAAGCCCCCATTAGCCCCTATGTCAGGACCATAAGCCCCCATTAGCCCCTCAGTCAGCCATAAGCCCTCCATAGCCCCTCATGTCCGCCACAGCCCCATTAGCCCCCTCATGTCAGCCATAAGCCCATTAGCCCCCTCATGTCAGCAATAAGCCCCCATTAGCCCCTCATGTCCAGCCATAGCCCCCATTAGCCCCTCCATGTCAGCAATAAGCCCCCCATTAGCCCTCCATGTCAGCCATTAGCCCCTCATGTCAGACCATACAGCCCCTCATGTCAGCATAAGCACCCCATTAGCCCCTCATGTCAGCCATAAGCCCCCATTAGCCCCTCATGTCAGCCAGAAGCCCCCATTAGCCCCTCATGTCAGCCATAAGCCCCTCATGTCAGCCATAAGCCCCCCCTTAGCCCCTCATGTCAGCCATAAGCCCCCCATAGCCCCTCATGTCAGCCATAAGCCCCCATTAGCCCCTCATGTCAGCCATAAGCCCCCATTAGCCCCTCATGTCAGCCATAAGCCCCCATTAGCCCCTCATGTCAGCCATAAGCCCCCATTAGCCCCTCATGTCAGCCATAAGCCCCCATTAGCCCCTCATGTCGCCATAAGCCCCCCCATTAGCCCCTCATGTCAGCCATAAGCCCCCATTAGCCCCTCATGTCTGCCCAATGTCCCCCAGGTCAGCCATCAGCCCCCAGTGCAAATAAAATAAAATAAACACTTACCTCTCCTGCTCCTAGTCACCATCGCGATCCTCTTCATTCATTCTGCTGTCGGCTGTGTATCGCGGTGCACGGTGTGAGGTCACAGAGCGACCTCACGCTGTGCGCAGCCCTGCACAGCCGATAGCCGAGCCGAGGACCAGGAAGTGGTGAGTACAGATCCTTCACCACTTCCTGGTCCTTCTGTACTAATGAAGAGCTTCCATAATGGAAGCGCTTCATTAGTACAGCGTTAAAGACGGCCATGATCCCCGCGGCCCGGCAAACCATCCTCCAGGGCCCGGTCCTGGGCCGCGGCCCGGCGGTTGGGGACCGCTGCTCTAGCTGACCCTGTTATGAGATGGCTCAGTTTTACAGGCCAGCACAGTGCCCTCTGCTGGGGATTTCACAGGTGTAGTCACCATCCCTTCCTTATGTGATTATTTGCACGTGGCCGGGTTGTATCTGGCATTCTGGGGCCCGAGCAGTCACTTGGCTAGTGTGGTGGTAATAAAGCTCATGTGATAGTAATCACCCAAATAATCCAGACACACGGTCTGGCATGCCACTGCTATGCAGACGATAGTAGCCAACTGGACCTGTCCTTTAAGCCCAGAGTCAGTAACCCAACCCCAGACAACTACAAGAATGGATGAAGGCCATCTGGCTGAAGCTGAACCCGGACAAACCAGAAGTTCTTCTGTTTGGAGGGCACAGCTTGTCAGAAAAGTGGCAACTTGCACATCTAACACTTCTGTTCCTGGAAAGCACAACCCTTCAAAGCTCAGACCATGTATGAAATTTGGGGAACTGTCTTCCAGGAAACAGATATCAGCCTTCATTAAATCTTCATACTTCCACCCAAGAAACATTGCAAGAATCAAACCACTCATTCCAGCTGAAGATTTATTT
>NC_058081.1:0-82918 GCF_014858855.1 Bufo gargarizans | reverse complement strand
TTTGGGGAGAGCCAACTCAGTGCCGAGGTTTCCTTAACCAGGTGGGCATTTATTTCGAGTTGCTGCCACATGCCTTTCCTACTGAGAGATCAAAGGTGGGCTTCTTGATCTCGCTGCTCTCGGACAAGGCCTTGGCCTGGGCCAGCCCTTTATGGGAGAACAACAATCCGGTGGTTGCCGAGTTTTCCGGTTTTGTTGCTTCTCTTCGGAAGGTATTCGATGTGCCGGCTCGTGCTGCCTCTGCTGCGAAGCTCCTTATGTCCATCAGACAGGGTTCACGATCCGTAGCTGAATACGCCATTGAGTTTCGTACCCTGGCAGCAGAGGTGGGCTGGAATAATGAGGCTCTGGTCGCTGCTTTCTCTCATGGTCTCTCGGATGCCTTGAAGGATGAGGTTGCAGCTAAGGACCTACCAGTGGAGCTCGAGTCTCTTATTTCTTTCCTGATTTTGATTGACACCAGACTCAGGGAGAGACCTTCCTTTAAGGAGAGCCTGCGGAGGTCTTCTAACAGATTGGCGCCTACGTTTGCTGTCCCACCCGTGCGTCCCTCTCCTCCCACGCCTCCTGGGGATGACTTGTCTGGGGGTGAACCCATGCAGCTGGGGTTTGCTCGCCTGTCCGAGGGGGAGAGGGTACTCCGGAGACGCGAGGGCCGATGCATGTACTGTGGTCTCGGTGGGCATTTTCGGTTGGCATGTCCGAACCGTCCGGGAAACGCTCGCACCTGAGATCCTGTCGGGGGCAGATCTTGGGTGGAGTCTCCTCGTCCCCGGTTTCCCGTGTTGACAAACCACTGATCACTGTTGTCCTCTCCTGGGTCGGGGGCTCGGTGACGACCCAGGCGTTGGTGGACTCTGGTGCTGGTGGTTTGTTCATTGATAGTGTGTTCGCTGCCGCCAATTCCATTCCTCTGCAGCCTCGAGGTTCCCCACTGGCTCTTGAGGCGATAGACGGCAGACCCCTTCTGCCGCCACACGTGACTCATGAGACCCTTCCAGTGGGGATAGCCATTGGTGCCGTTCACAGAGAGTCGGTCTGTCTCCAGGTGATTTCGTCTCCACACTACTCGGTGGTCTTGGGGTACCCCTGGCTCCAGAAGCATAATCCGACTTTCGATTGGAGATTGGCCGAGAGCCTCTCGTGGTCACCGCAGTGTGGGGCTAGTTGCATCCATGGGCCTGTCAAGTTGCTGTGTACTTCCTCGGACTCTCTGTTGCCTCCTGAATACGAAGAGTACCGGGATGTATTCGATAAGGTGCGCGCGGTTGCCCTACATCCGCACCGCCCATACGATTGTGCCATAGAGTTACAATCTGGTGTCGTTCCTCCTCGTGGCAAAGTCTATCCACTGTCGGTAGCGGAGAATGAGGCCATGGAGGAGTACGTGAGGGAGGCGCTTTCACGCGGACACATTCGCAAATCCTCGTCCCCGGCAGGGGCTGGATTTTTCTTTGTAAAAAAGAAGGGCGGTGAGTTGAGGCCTTGCATCGATTACAGGGGTCTCAATCGCATCACGATCAAGAACGCTTACCCGATACCCTTGATTTCCGAGCTGTTCGATCGCCTCAAAGGGGCCACGGTCTTTACCAAACTCGACCTGAGGGCGGCATATAACCTGGTAAGGATCAAGGCGGGCGATGAGTGGAAGACCGCGTTTAACACCAGGACCGGTCATTATGAATCCTTGGTTATGCCCTTTGGGTTGTGCAATGCGCCCGCAGTCTTCCAGGAATTCATCAAAGATGTTTTCCGTGACCTGTTGCAGCAGTGTGTGGTGGTCTATTTAGATGACATCTTGGTATATTCTGAATCCATGGAGGCCCACATTATGGATGTCAGACGAGTGTTGCAACGGTTACGAGAGAACAGGCTGTTCGGTAAGCTTGAGAAATGCGAATATCACCGATCCCAGGTAACCTTCTTAGGTTACATCATTTCCGCTGAGGGGTTCTCCATGGATCCTGAGAAGGTTTTGGCTGTCTTACAGTGGCCCCAGCCCAGTGGTCTCCGTGCCCTGCAGCGCTTTTTGGGCTTCGCCAATTATTATCGGAAGTTCATCAGGGACTTTTCTATGCTAGCCAAGCCTCTCACGGATCTGACCAGGAAGGGCAGTAATTTCCAGGTCTGGCCGCTCGAGGCCATCCGAGCTTTTGAGGCTCTAAAGTCCGCCTTTGTGTCGGCTCCGATTCTGTCGCATCCCAACCCTGGGTTGCCCTTTGTCCTCGAGGTGGACGCGTCTGAGACGGGAGTAGGCGCCCTTCTGTCTCAGCGTAGAACACCAGAGGGTCCTCTGCTTCCTTGTGGGTTTTACTCCCGGAAACTGTCTTCCGCGGAGTGCAACTATCAGATTGGTGACAGGGAGTTATTGGCCATCGTACAGGCCCTTAAAGAATGGAGGCACTTGCTCGAGGGATCGGTGGTTCCGGTTCTCATCCTGACGGACCACAAGAATCTGACCTACCTTTCTGAGGCCAAGAGATTGACACCACGTCAGGCCAGATGGGCTCTGTTCTTGTCACGTTTTAATTACGTGGTCTCCCACCTACCCGGTTCCAAGAACATCAGAGCGGATGCCTTATCACGGCAGTACTCCGAGCTGTCCGGGGAGGAGTCGATTCCGACTTCGGTCATACCTCCGAATCAGATCCTGGCCGCCATTCGCACCAGCCTGACCTCTCCCCTGGGTGAGCAGATTTTGGCGGCTCAATCTGGTGCTCCCTCTGGGAGACCCAACGGCAGGTGTTTTGTGCCTGAGGAGTTGCGCACTCGGTTGTTGCGAACCTACCATAACTCCAAGGCCGCGGGGCATCCTGGAAAGAATCAGCTGTCCTGGGCTGTTTCACGTCTGTTCTGGTGGCCTTCTCTACGTTCCGACATCGCCGCATATGTAGCGGCATGCTCCGTTTGTGCCCAGAGTAAGTCCCCTCGGCACCTTCCGTTGGGCCTTTTGCAACCCATAGCCACCGGGGAGCGCCCATGGTCACACCTGGGGATGGATTTCATTGTGGACCTCCCTGCATCCCGAGGCCATACGGTCATTCTCATGATTGTGGATCGGTTTTCCAAAATGTGCCACTGTGTTCCTCTCAAGAAGTTATCCTCTGCACAAGAGTTGGCCACGATTTTCGCCAGGGAGGTCTTCCGGTTGCACGGTTTGCCCAAGGAGATTGTGTCGGATCGGGGGAGTCAGTTTGTGTCCAGGTTCTGGCGCGCCTTTTGCTCCCAGTTGGGGATTTATCTCTCTTTCTCCTCGGCCTACCACCCTCAGTCCAATGGGGCCGCAAAACGATCCAATCAGGCCTTGGAGCAATTCCTTCGTTGCTATGTCTCCGATCACCAAGACAATTGGGTTGACCTCCTGCCTTGGGCTGAGTTTGCCAGGAACACGGCGGTGAACTCTTCCTCTGGGACGTCTCCCTTCATGGCCAATTATGGGTTCCAACCTGCCGTGTTACCGGAGGTATTCTCTCCCCAGGATACTCCGGCTGTGGAGGATCACCTTTCCGTCCTACGTGCTTCTTGGGTACAGATCCAGAGGTCCCTTGAGGTCTCTGCGCAGCGCCAGAGACTCCAGGCTGATCGCAGACGAGCGCCCGCTCCTTCCTACCAGGTCGGAGACCGTGTATGGTTGTCCACCCGCAACCTCAACCTTCGAGTGCCCACTCCCAAGCTGGCACCTCGCTTTGTTGGTCCCTTCCGAGTGCTTCGCAGGGTAAACCCGGTAGCCTATGCCCTTGCGCTTCCTCCTGGCATGCGGATCTCCAACGTGTTTCATGTCTCCCTGTTGAAGCCATTGGTGTGTAATCGTTTCACTTCCTCGGTTCCTCTGCCCCGTCCGGTCCAAGTGGGCAATCGTGAGGAATATGAGGTGAGCAATATCCTGGACTCACGCCTGGTCCGCGGTCGGTTGCAGTTTTTGGTCCATTGGCGTGGTTATGGTCCAGAGGAGCGTTCCTGGGTTCCCTCCGCAGATGTCCATGCTCCTGCTTTGCTCCGAGCCTTCCACGCACGCTTCCCTCAGAAACCGTTCCTTACTCCGCGGAGGAGGGGCCCTTGAGGGGGAGGTACTGTCATGGTCTTACCTTCTTACTGTTCTCCTTCGTTTGACATGTGCTGGCGGCCATCTTGGTTTCTGGGTTTCTTGTAGCCTCCCACCCTGCGGCTTCTCCTTCCCACTGGGAGGAGCTGGATGCCTAGCTCATATATATAGGAGGTCTGTGGCTTCAGTTCCTTGCTTGGTCCTCCTGTGTTCACATGCTTCTAAGACTGCTGCTGCTTCTGGTTCCTGATCCTGGCCTCGTCTGACTACCCCGTTGGTTCCTGATCCTGGCTTCGTCTGACTACCCTGCTGGTTCCTGATCCAGGCTTCGTCTGACTACCCTCCTGGTTCCTGACCTCTGTCTACGCAAGACCCTGCTTCGGTTTAGCCATCCGTTCGGACTTTTTCTTACAGCTTGATTTTCAATAAAGCCTTCTTATTTCCACTTATCTCTTGTTGTACGTCTGGTTCATGGTTCCATGACAATGGCATTATGGGTGATCCCGCCTAACCAGAGTTCCTTTCTCCATGTCCTCACACGTGCAGTAGCCATTTTTGGAGAAAATTTGATTTGTTACTACGAATCGGGAGGAAATTTGGATTCTGCGTGAATCAAATTTTTCCAGAAATTAGGATAGAATTCCACTTTGTCAACTTCGATTCGCTCATATCTAATTACAGTCTCACATGGGAAATAAGAGTACGGTTACAAAAGTCTCTTTTAGCAGCAGCAGAATGGGTGGACAGGCCTACGCTCTGCTTGGTCTGTAGAGGAAAGAGGTGTCTTTAGAGGAGAAAGGGGTCTGTAGAAGGACAGATCGGTCTGTAGGGGGAGAGAGAGACGGTCTGTAGAGGGACAGATAGTTCTGTAGCGGACAGAGAAGTCTATAGAAGGACAGAGGGGTCTGTAGAGGGAAGAGGGGTCTGTAGAGGGACAGAGGGGTCTGTAGAGGAACAGAGAGGCCTGTAGAGGAACAGAGGGGTCTGTAGCGGGACAGAGGGGTCTAGAGAGGGACAGAGGGGTCTGTAGAGGAACAGAGGGGTCTGTAGAGGAACAGAGGGGCCTGTAGAGAAACAGAGGAGCCTGTAGAGGAACAGAGGGGCCTGTAGCGGGACAGAGGGGTCTAGAGAGGGACAGAGGGGTCTGTAGAGGACAGATGGGTCTGTAGAGGACAGAGAGGTCTGTAGAGGACAGAGAGGTCTGTAGAGGACAGAGGGGCCTTGTAGAGGACAGAGGGGCCTGTAGAGGGACAGAGGGGTCTGTAGAGGAATAGAGGGGTCTGTAAAGGAATAGAGGGGTCTGTAGGTCCCTAAAAGCTAACAATAATTATTTCCAAAAGACCTACTGGACCCAGGAGGTCAATAATTATAATCCAATAGTCCTAAGACTAAAAATTCCTGTTTTTGGTCTATTTTGTTAAAACATAACTTTTATTATTTATTCACATACATAACACACAAAAGAAACAAAAAGACTGCTGAGAGTGCTTTACAAATATATATGGCGGGGAATAGAGTGCAAGAGGTAGAATTAAGTGACACTGTGACACTATATACTCGCAATGTGAGCGTTGTATCCTTTTATGAGTGATGTCTATTCAGTTTGATATAATGTATCTGAAGTTTCACATTAGGTTCTCAGCTGGTGTTATCTCTCGCCAGACTGTAAACTATCATTCAATCGATATGTCGGCAGATCGACCTTGGAGCTATGCTGGTCGATATTGTAAACGATCCTGCTGGAATAGTGTTCCATTCTATTCTCTGTCGGCTCAGCCAACTATATCAGCGCTACCCTTGTGATAGGAGCTGATGCGCGCTGCGTCTGCGGATCGCGGTGCTACAGCTCCACTATCCCTAACATATTCCTAAAATGTGATACGACGCAGCTCCCCCGACATGTTTCACCGCACACGGCGGCGTCTTCAGGGGATGGAGCTACAGACAACACGAGTGTTTGCTGTGCGATGTGCTTTGTAGATTAGATTATTTTGAACGGAATACCATTACAGGTACAATACACTAAACTTGGATTCAGAGGGTTCACTCAATATAAGTATACACTTGGGGTATTTATACGCCCTCCTAGACCAAGTATACGGGAGGTCATGAACCCATAATAGATCTTTACTCTTTTGAGGGTTTAATTCGATATTTAAGGACTCGGATAAATGGCAGATATTTTACATACAGATATCAGAATCCCAGCCCAGACTGTAAAGGGAGACTTTGTATCATTTTTGTCCTATATGCTATTAAAACGTCCCTCATAACTTTAAATTCCGGTAATTAGTGCATGTCAGTATCCTATGTCATTACTGCGCAGGTTTTATGACCCAATTGGGATTGTCTGTATTATACATCTATCATATACTTACGGATATTTTTGCCTTATTAGTTCTCAGCTTCTATTTTTTTATTTTAATGTGTTAATTTCCTATTATTATTCAAATATATATTACTGAAAAAAGGAGAGCGAAATCATTTGGTGTCATTTTAATACATTCGTATATTGCTACAATTGCCATATTTACAGCACTGAAGGTGGTATATTTCCATCTCTATTCATATAAATGCTGTAAAGGAGAAGCCTTCATTGAGGCCATTGGGGCTCATTGTGTTCAGTCTGTCTATCCACCGTGCTTCACACTGCAGGAGTTTCCTATCTAGGTTACCACCTCTAGGGCCTAGATTACATTTTTCGATACCCCAGAAACGCAAAACTGATGTTTTATTCTCATGTACATATTTGATATGTCTTGCGATTGGGGTATCTTTTCCCGTCTCAGTAGAGCTCAGGTGGCCCGAGATACGGCGTCTTAGCTCCTGTGTGGTCTTGCCAACATATAACATGGGGCAAGGACACGATGCTATATATACCACCCCTGTAGTTTTACATGTGGTCTATTCTCTAATATTATATTCTTTCCTGTCTCCAGGGTTGATACGTTTTTTAATACGGGGGATATATTTGCAGAATGAACAATCTCCACATGGAGTTGACCCACTATGTTTGGCTCTTAATAATGTAATTTCCGTTTTTCTTTCTTTCAGATGGCTATGGACCAATTGGTCCTTCAAAATAGGACCTCTCCTATAAGTGATACTCGGATTTGGGGTGAGTACTGATTTTAAATCTCTTTCTGTCTGGATAATATGCCAATATTTTTCCAAAATGCAACAAATTTCTCTGTTGTATCCGTCAAAAGTCCCAATGCATCTGATGATCTCATTCTTTTTGATAGAAGTTGCTTTAAGTAAGTCCTCTCTATCGGTGGTCTTAGCTCTATTAAATGCTCTTTTGAGGGGGGCTATAGGATACCCCCTCTTTTTGAATCTCTCCCGTAGTTGTCCACTTTCTCTCATAAATGAGGCCTCATCTGAAAGATCATATTGAGCTGAACCTGAATATTCAGGAATTGGAAGCTCTTGAGGAATTAAAGAAAAATGAAGATATTGTAATTAAACCTAGCGACAAAGGGGGAAATATAGTCATCCAGAACCGAGATGACTATATTGAGATGGTACAGAAATTACTAAGGGATAAAAATACCTATAAAATTCTCCCAAATGACCCCACAAAAGTATATACAGCGGAATTGAAACTCCTTCTATCTGACGCTAGAGATAGGGATCTTATAACAAAGGATGAATTTCAATATCTTTTTAGGAAAGATCCTACAATTTCCACGTTTTACGCACTTCCAAAGGTGCACAAGGACAAAATACCAGTCCCAGGAAGGCCCATTGTATCTGGGAATGATAATCTAACTCAAGGTATCAGTGAGTATGTGGATCAGATTTTAAGACCTTTTGTCACCAGCCTACTGTCTTACATTAGGGACACGAACGACCTTCTCTTGAAAATTAATGACATGGTATTAACACCAAAGTCTGTCCTGGCAAGCTCAGATGTTGAATCTTTATACAGCAATATACAACATGCACTAGGTATAAAGGCCACCCAAAAATTTTTGAGCACTAAAAGTAGTAACTTTGCACAGCACAACCATTTAGTACTTTCTATGTTAGAATTTATTTTAGAGCACAACTATTTTCTTTTTCAGGGTAAAATCTACCAACAAACAAATGGTACCGCTATGGGTATGTCATGTGCCCCTACATATGCAAACCTTTTTTTGGGGTGGTGGGAGGATAATTTAGTTTTTACGGATGGGATGTCGTCATATACCTGCCACATCATTTTTTGGGGCAGGTATATTGACGACATACTCATCTTTTGGGATGGAGGTAAATCACTTTTTCACGAATTCACCCAAGCTCTTAATGATAATTGCATAGGAATGAAATTTACGTATGAGATTCAGGAAAGGGAAATAGTGTTCCTAGATCTAAAGATCAAAATTACAGAAGACGGACATCTGAATACCGAGATACATAGGAAACCGACCTCCACTAATAGCTATTTGCATTGGTCCAGTTGGCATCCTACACCTCTGAAGAGGGGTATACCCACTAGCCAATATTTGAGGGCTCGGCGGAATTGTTCGGATGAGGCCTCATTCATGAGAGAAAGTGGACAGCTACGGGAGAGATTTAAAAAGAGGGGATATCCTATAGCCCCCCTCAAAAGAGCATTTAACAGAGCTAAGACCACCGATAGAGAGGACTTACTTAAAACAACTTCTATTAAAAAGAATGAGATCATCAGATGCATTGGGACTTTTGACGGATACAACAAAGAAATTTGTCGTATATTGGAAAAATATTGGCATATTATCCAGACAGACAGAGACTTAAAATCAGTACTCACCACAAATCCGAGTATCACTTATAGGAGAGGTCCTAATTTGAAGGACCAACTGGTCCACAGCCATCTGAAAGAAATAAAAACGGAAAATACATTATCAAGAGCCAAATATAGTGGGTCAACTCCACTGCAGAGACTGTTCATTCTGTAAATATATCCCCCGTATTAAAAAATTAATTAACCCTGGAGACAGGAAGGAATATAATATCAGAGAATTGATCACATGTAAAACCACAGGGGTTGTATATATAGCATCGTGTCCTTGCCCTATGTTATATGTTGGCAAGACCACACAGGAGCTAAGACGCCGTATCTCGGGCCACCTGAGCTCTATTGAGACGGGAAAAGACTACCCCAATCGCAAGACATATCAAATATGTACATAAGAATAAAACATCAGTCTTGCGTTTTTGGGGTATCGAAAAATTAAATCTAGGCCCTAGAGGTGGCAACCTAGATAGGAAACTCCTGCAGTGTGAAGCACGGTGGATAGACAGACTGAACACGATGAGCCCCAATGCCCTCAATGAAGGCTTCTCCTTTACAGCATTTATATGAATAGAGTTGGAAATACACCATCTTCAATGCTGAAAATATGGCAATTGTAGCAATATACGAACGTACTAAAAGTATATAAAATTATTTAGCTCTCCTTTTTTCAGTAATATATATTTGAATAATAATAGGTAATTAACACATTCAAATCAAAATAGAGAAGTTGAGAACCAATAGGGCAAAAATATCCGTGAGTATATGATAGATGTATAATACAGACAATCCCAATTGGGTCATAAAACCTATGCAGTAATGACATAGGAATACTGACATGTATTAATTACAGGAATTTAAAGTTATGACGGTTATTCAGTAGTATATAGGACAATGGCCAAATTATACAAAGTCTCCCTTTACAGTCAGGGTTGGACTGAAAAATAGGACTAATAGTATGGGATATTTATATTCTTATGTAAAATATCTGCCAGTTAAACTAGTCCTTAAATATCTATTTAAACCCTCAAAGGAGTAAAGATCTACTGTGGGTTCATGACCTCCTGTATGCTTGATCTAGGAGGGGGTATAAATGCGCCCAAGTGTATACTAGTATTGAGCGGACACCCTGAATCCAAGCTTTATTGTATTATACCTGTAATAGTACTTAGTTCTAAATAATCTAAGTCCCGACGCATGTGCAAAGAGCGTTCTTGAGCTCGACTTTTAAAGTTCTGGCACATGCCCAGAGGTAATCGGGAACCAGTCAAGCCGACGTCTAAGTAAAAGCGCAGGCGCATAGACCCCTTGGGATTGACCTCTACTAGGTGACATCATAATGGAGAGACGGAGCGGTGATTTGCCAGAGTGACGCTGACAACACGAATGTTGAGATCCTGATTGGGTAAGATGGTCTGATGACCCGCCCCAGGATTATAAAGCATATCGCACAGCAAACACTCGTGTTGCCTGTAGCTCCATTCCCCTGAAGACGCCGCCGTGTGCGGTGAAGCATGTCGGGGGAGCTGCGTCGTATTACATTTTAAGAATATGTTAGGGATAGTTGATCTGTAGCACTGTGACCTGCAGACGCAGCGCGCTTCAGATCATATTACAAGGGTAGTATAGATATAGCTGGCTGAGCTGACAGTGAATAGATTGCTATACTATTCCAGCAGGATTATTTATTTAAATATTGATTGACATAGCGCAAAAGCTGATCAGCCAATATATCGTGCGAATGATAGTTTACAGTCTGGTGAGAGATAACACCAGCTGATAATCTAAAGTGAAACAAGTTTTAGAAGATACATTATATCAAATTGAATAAACATCATTCACAAAAGGATACAACTCTCATATAGCTAGTACATAGTGACACTGTCACAAAAATCTACCTCTTGTACTCTATTCCCCTCCATATATATTTTTAAAGCACTCTCAACAGTCTTTTTTTCTTTTTTGTGTATTGTGTATGTGAATAAATAATACAAGTTATGTTTTACCAAAATAGACCAAAAACAGGAATTTATAGTTTTAGGACTATTGGATTATAATTAGGTCCCTAAAAAACTCTCTGTCCCTCTACAGACCCTGTCTTTACAGACCTCTCCGTTCTCTACTGTTAAATTGTTTTGATGAAAAACATTCTTTATAGTTTGCACCACTTATCTTGAACTCATGGTTCCCCAACTGTTGGGAAATGACAACCCCAAGCAGGTCAAAACAGGACATACTGAGAGTTATAGTTTCCCAACAGTTAGAGAGCCACAGGTTGGACATCACTGGTTGGCCTCATTCAGTTTCTATGCATGTTCTCATACATGGGAAATATGCTGATGGCTCAACCTCATTCACAGCGTACAGAGCTCGGGTTAGAGATATGCCGGATATGTGAGAGAGGAGGAACCACATTGTGGGTCAAGGATACTGTATTCAGAGACAAAAGGAAATAAAACCATCAAAAACTGTGTCTAGAAATTAGAGACCACCCATTGTCCTGCAGAGCTGGGGTCATAGGGTCCATAGTATGTTCTCCTCATGTTCTTGTAGGTTTCCTTACATACAACGCGAGAATACTAAGAGGTTAATCATCCCTAGGGAGCCTAGATTGTGAGCTCCACTGCGGACAAGAACTGAAGTGAATGGTGACCGTCTCTGGGCTAGTGTTGAGCGCGAATATTCGAATTACGATTTTTTTTCTCGAATATCGCAATTTCGAGATTTCGCGAATATTTAGAATATCGTTCTATATATTCGCGAATTCGAATATTCGTATTTTTTTTTTTTATTATAATATTTTTTTTCTTTCCCACTTCTCTAAAGTTGTTCTTACCTGTCCTTTGGATTCCTGGCTTCCTGGCTGCTCCAGTCAGTGGCGTTTTCAACTTACTGCTATATTCCATATTAGCTAAATTACAATCTAATCTATATGTGTATTTTACGAAATTTCGCAAGTTGCGATGCGAGTAATATAACACGAAATAATCGCATGAAGATTTCAATTTAGCACTGCTATATTCCATATTCTAGCCTAATATGGAATATAGCAGTGCTAAGTTGAAATCTTCATGCGATTATTTCGTGTTATATCACTCGCATCGCAACTTGCGAAATTTGCAAATGTTCTTAATATTGCTCTAACTTCGTCTTTTAGAATATTACGAATATTCTAAAAGACGAAGTTAGAGCAATATTACGAAATTTCGTAAAATACACATAGATTGTATTTAAGCTAATATACTGCTATAGTATTATTTTTTAATAGTGTACATATTTTACAAAACTTAAGTTCAGAAGAGGCAAAAAAAAAATTAGAGGCAAAAAAAGGGATTATAGCAGTATATTAGCTAAATTACAATCTATATGTGTATTTTACGAAATTTCGTAATATTGCTCTAACTTCGTCTTTTAGAATATTCGTAATATTCTAAGAGACGAAGTTAGAGCAAATCACGAAATTTCGTAAAATACACATATTAGCCTAGCCATAGTCAATTAGCATAGGAACGTTGCCTTATACTATCAAGATAAATAATCGCAATACGCGAAAAAAAATTCGTATATTATTCGCGATAATTGGAATAATTACGAATATGGCACCTCCCGCTCATCACTACTCTGGGCAGGGCTCTGGACTATGTTGGCTCTATATTGGAAGACGGAAATAAGCAGCAGCTATGGAACTGACCGGGTGACACATTCACAGCCTGTCCTATGTGATCAAATATTTACCCTATATCGTCCCTAATAAAGGTCACAATGGGAACTATCCCCGAGGAAACATTTCTCTATGAATGCAGATTACATGTAAAATATAATTGTCCTATAGAGGAGGAATGTACGGTATGGCGGCTATAAGAGAAGACCGGCGCCCACATACATGGAAGTATCTTTGAAGTCACACCAGCCAGTTATCAGAACATCACACCCTTTCTGCAGGGTCAGTGATTCACCTGTATTTTCCCACAAGGATTTCCACATAAGCCATAAAACTTGTACTTTAACTAAACAGACATCCCGGAGGCGGTGAGCTTGTTTTCTTGGAGGGAAGGGGTTCTTCCGAGCAAAGTTCTTTTATTGCTTTCTCATTCTGTAGAGCACACTACCAAAGTGTCCAGATCCTTCACACCCAACTCCATTCCTGATCCGGGAGACTTTAGTCAATTCTCCACCCTGATCTCTAGAAAAAAGGTAGAAAGAAAACGTGCAATATGGGCAGTAAGCAGGAACAAGGTCAATGCCTGCTGCCCGTGGACCACCAGGGAGTCTACCAGCATATTCCCCTTAGACCACCAAAGATACTGACATTTCACCATAGACCACAGGGGACAATACCATTAGATCTTTCACCAAGGATCACCAGGGGTACTGCAATCAGCAAAACACAAAATGCTCCATCAGCAGAATACAGAATACCCCATCAGCAGAATACAGAATGCTCCATCAGCAGAACATAGAATACTCCATCAGCAGAACATAGAATACTCCATCAGCAGAATACAGAATACTCCATCAGCAGAATACACACTACTCCATCAGCAGAACATAGAATATTCCATCATCGGAATACAGAATGCTCCATCAGCAGAATAGAGAACACTACATCAGCGGAATACAGAATACTCCATCAGCAGAATACTTAATTAGCAGGATACAGAATCAGCAGAATACAGAATACTCCACCAATGAAATACAAAATACTCCATTGGCACAATATTCCTTCAGCAGAATACTTCATCAGCAGAATACAGAATGCTCCATCAGCAGAACATAGAATACTCCATCAGCAGAATACAGAATACTCCATCAGCAGAATACACACTACTCCATCAGCAGAACATAGAATATTCCATCATCGGAATACAGAATGCTCCATCAGCAGAATAGAGAACACTACATCAGCGGAATACAGAATACTCCATCAGCAGAATACTTAATTAGCAGGATACAGAATCAGCAGAATACAGAATACTCCACCAATGAAATACAAAATACTCCATTGGCACAATATTCCTTCAGCAGAATACTTCATCAGCAGAATAAAGAATACTCCATATTACTCCATATAGCTCCATGGCATCAGATACTGGTATAGCTCCATGGCATCAGATATTGGTATAGCTCCATGGCATCAGATATTGGTATAGGTCCATGGCATCAGATATTGGTAAAGCTCCATGGCATCAGATACTGGTATAGCTCCATGACATTAGATACTGGTATAGCTTCATGGCATCAGATATTGGTATAGCTCCATGGCATCAGATATTGGTATAGGTCCATGGCATCAGATATTGGTAAAGCTCCATGGCATCAGATACTGGTATAGCTCCATGACATTAGATACTGGTATAGCTCCATGGCATCAGATACTGGTATAGCTCCATGGCATCAGATACTGGTATAGCTCCATGGCATCAGATACTGTTATAGCTCCATGGCATCAGATACTGGTATAGCTCCATGGCATCAGATACTGGTATAGCTCCATGGCATCAGATACTGGTATAGCTCCATGGCATCAGATACTGGTATAGCTCCATGGCATCAGATATTGGTATAGCTCCATGACATTAGATACTGGTATAGCTCCATGGCATCAGATACTGGTATAGCTCCATGGCATCAGATACTGGTATAGCTCCATGACATTAGATACTGGTATCGCTCCATGACATCAGATATTGGTATAGCTCCATGGTATCAGATATTGGTAAAGCTCCATGGCATCAGATACTGGTATAGCTCCATGGCATCAGATACTGGTATAGCTCCATGGCATCAGATACTGGTATCGCTCCATGGCATAAGATACTGGTATAGCCCTATGGCATCAGATACTGGTATCGCTCCATGGCATCAGATATTGGTATAGCTCCATCACATCAGATACTGGTATAGTTCCATGGCATCAGATACTAGTATAGCTCCATGGCATCAGATACTGGTATCTCTCCATGGCATCAGATACTGGTATTACTCCATGGCATCAGATACTGGTATAGCTCCAGGACATCAGATACTGGTATCGCTCCATGGCATCAGATACTGGTATCACTCCATACATCAGATACTGGTATCGCTCCATGGCATCAGATACTGGTATCGCTCCATGCATCAGATACTGGTATCGCTCCATGGCATCAGATACTGGTATAGCTCCATGGCATCAGATACTGGTATCGCTCCATGGCATTAGATACTGGTATCACTCCATGGCATCAGATACTGGTATCGCTCCATGGCATCAGATACTGGTATAGCTCCATGGCATCAGATACTGGTATCGCTCCATGGCATCAGATACTGGTATCGCTCCATGGCATCAGATACTAGTATAGCTCCATGGCATCAGATACTGGTATCGCTCCATGGCATTAGATACTGGTATCGCTCCATGGCATCAGATACTGGTATAGCTCCAGGACATCAGATACTGGTATAGCTATAATAGGTGTACAGTGTGGCAAAGGTCAGACACAGACAGACCATATATAATTGTAATCTGGTAAAACAGATTCAAATTGATAAACGCCAAAACAGACTATGGTCCTGATTACCAACACCCATAGAGAACAGTATGTATACTACTCACAAACAGTTCGGGATATTTGGCTTCTGGGTGAAATCTCAGGATGAACCCAAAATGCCCTCTAACATTTACAGGCTAATTTAATGGGACCTTCTCTAATCTTCTGGATGCCCATGTCCAACTGTTCAGTGTTTCAGTACATTTTGCACAACTTGCTGTTCTCTAACAAGGAGCTTAATGGCAAAATTCACACCAGGTGTTTGATCCATAACTTGATCCAATAACTTTCCTGGTTCAATTAGAATTGATATTAAACAGTCCTCCTCATCATGCTGTTCACACTCTGACATCATGAGACCAAGATGACACCTAACACTTGATGAACAGTACCTAGCCATTGTGAGGCTTCAAGCAGGATGTTTTCAGATGAAAGTGGGCGCTGAGCTTAGAGTGTCACAGAGAGTCATCAGCAGGTTGTATAAGAGATACAGAGACTGGAAGAGTCACAGAAAGGCAGAGAAGTGGACGTCCTTTGGCCACATCCCACACTGATGACTGCTTCATTGCGAACAATGCCCTGCAGGAACCGGATGATGAATGCCACACAACTCCAGGCACAGGGAGGTGAGAGGCACCCAAGTGTCATGTCAGACCATTGGAAATTGTTTACATCAGCGTGGTCTGCATGCTAGACTACCTGCATGGTCTTGCATGGGCCAGGGAGCATCAACGCTGGACGAGGGACCAGTGGGCCTCAGTGCTGATGCTGAGCAGAAATGATGCCCACCAACAATGTTGGAGACATCAATGAGAGCGCTCTGCATCAGCCACTGTTGTCACAGTGTGGACAGGTGCATCTAGTCAGTACGGACCGGCCCACCCTGTAAATGGTCCAGTAACAAGCCCATACTACTTGAAGAACATCATTAATCCAGTCATTGTGTCTCTACAGGAACAACACCGGACAATGCGCCAGCTTATCGAGGTCCATCATTAGGGAACAGCTGCTGGAGACTGGGAGACCTCACATGGAGTGGCCTGCACTTTCTCCAGACTCGAATCCCATTGAAAATCTATGGAATCAGCTGATTCGCAGTGTAGAGGCTCGTAACTCTGTACCCCAGAACCTCATTGACCTGAGGGCCGCCCTTCAAGAAGAGTGGGATGCCATGTCTCAGCAGACAATAAGGCGACTTGTGAACAGCAGGAGATGTTGTTGTCAAGCTGGAATTGATGCTCAAGGCCACAGGACAAGATCCTGAGACGCTGACATTTTGTGGCCGTATACCCAGCACTGGTGTCGGCTTGTGTCAATAAATTGTCTGAGATGAGGAAATCACCATTACTGCTTCTGCTTAATGCCCGACTTTCCGGATATTATATCACTGGAACGGGGACATCTTACGTTTTCCATAATCTTTACCTGAAAGCCAAATATCCCAAACTTTTTGTGAGCAGTCTTTGATGTAAATGTCTCTGGAGGTTTTATCAGCACTGGAGCATTATAAGAGGAGGCAAAATATGCCTTTATGGGGCTCTGAAATTCCTGATGGCAGCCCTGCCCCCAACAATGTGATGTGAGTGTGAAAGTCCATCTGTGTTGGGAAAAAAGGAAACATGATTAAAATCAAGAAACAGAACTGCAGAAAGGCGTCTCGTGTGATGTCACTGAAGGGCACAGGCGAGAATCCGCCAGGTTCACAGGAATGCTGATTAGCACATTGTGTTTTAGAGCAGTCGCGCGTATTGTTGTGGTTCCTGATTCTTTCTTTCTTTGACGGTCTCAGCCACATATAGAGGTTCACGCAGGCACTGAACCGGATATATCACAGCGCGGCGTGACGTGTAATAACCTACTACTACTGTATGGTTCCAGCTCCATGGATAGAATTGCAGTCGGGAAATCGCCTCTAACAGTAGATATGACCCATTGTCTGGTTGGGCTTTTGATCCAATCTCTGGTTTGAGAAGTTTATCCCGTAGGTTATTTGGCCGCCTATAGCTGTAAATCAGTAGCTCCTGGGACGTCTTCTCATTATGTCACCTTATTGCTGGCAGAAGGTGCCTGTGTCTGACCCTCCTATCACCCTGCGTCCGCAGCTCAGTCCTAGGCTCATTAGCTGTCTGTTCTTTACGGATTTCCCCTTTAAGAGTTGCAGTGCAGCACAGTTGGTGTAGCAGAGATGCGCAGAAATGTTAGCGATGGCCTTGGTGGCTTTTTATGGTTAGTGGCCCCAGCGGTGGCACGTGGTTTGTGGGTTCTGAAATACAGGTCCTGTGAAGCGGTTCCTTGCACCTAATCATAAGATTGTGGCAGCCTTGAACTTCCGGCGGGGTATGGTTGCTTTTTCTGTCCCTCCAGGAACTAGTTGTAAACACTTTGTTTGGATATATGCAAAGATGGGGGATGTAGCACTCCTTTACTCTATCTCCCCAAAGTTTCTCTATCTCTGCTGAATTTATGGCTGGAAATATAGTTATGACTAGCTATAGTTCCCAGCGAGGGGAGGGGCTTATCGGCTGTGGGGGTACAAGGTAAAGATACAGTTGGTGGGCACCATGTCCAAGTGTGAAGGGTGCCCAGATATGCAGATTCTGGACCTTCTAGTGCTTTCTTCTCCTATCTGGAGCACTGTGAAGTAGACATGGTTCTCTCTCTGTGATTTAGGCCTAGTCCTCTCAGAAGGGAGCACATGTAGTTCTCTCCCACTGTCACCGCCAGGTCTGTGAGAAGGTCTGTTAGACGTTCTTCTCTACCTCTTGCATGACGTTTTTTGTTTTTGTTTCACTTTGTCATCTCCTTTCCTTTTCCCAGCTGTCACCTATATACACTAATTGTCTCCCTTTATATTCCCTCCCATGCTGCCTCACTTTGCGGTTTGTACTTCTTCCTGGATGAGTTGTTCACTGCTGGGTTTTGAGGTGTCACATAGTATTAGGTACGGGGACATGCAATCGTCTACCATAAAGACCTTTGCATGGGCATAGCAGTCAGGGAGAGCTCTAGGGGTTTTATAGGGCTCACCCATATGCTCCGTAGTTTGGGATCAAGCCAGTCGGATGTTTATTTATAAGTTCCAGCTTTCTGCAACACCATCCGTGACACCCCCTGAAGTAGAGCCGGTCCTAAATCCTAGTCCTGTAGCTTCCTACAAGGGCAAAGTCAGGATTGTTAACACTGACTTATCCATACAAAACCATAGTGTGTAGTACAATACATTAGAACAAGTACCGTGTCATGGGGTACCACAATAGTATATATACGGACAGCAGCACGGAGTCTTGTTCTTCACTAGTGGCACCGGTCCCTTGTCACCACTGCAGCCAGTACTTTTATACTAACAGGCAATGGAAAGAGCTCTGTTTGATGTCACGTAACAGCACCCAAGCAGTACAGTGTACATATCAAATATAAGCCCGAAACGCTGCTCATAGATAACTGGTGGCGGACTGAAAATAAAAAACTACTAGATATTGTGTCATAATGAAGAAGCGCCGCCTGTCACTTGTCACTGTTCTGCTGACTGTTCTCCTGCCTGTCACTTGTCTCTGTTCTGCTGACTGTTCTCCTGCCCGTTACTTGTCTCTGTTCTGCTGACTGTTCTCCTGCCCGTCACTTACTGTTCTGCTGACTGTTCTCCTGCCTGTCACTTGTCTCTGTTCTGCTGAATGTTTTCCCGCAGATCACTTACTGTTCTGCTGTCTTTTCTCCCGCCTGTCACTTACTGTTCTGCTGACTGTCCTCCTGCCTGTCACTTACTGTTCTGCTGACTGTTCTCCCACCCGTCACTTACTGTTCTGCTGACTGTTCTTCCACCCGTCACTTACTGTTCTGCTGACTGTTCTCCTGCCCGTCACTTGTCTTTGTTCTGCTGACTGTTCTCCCACCCGTCACTTACTGTTCTGCTGACTGTGCTCCCACCTGTCACTTACTGTTCTGCTGACTGTGCTCCCGCCTGTCACTTACTGTTCTACTGACTGTTCTCCCACCCATCACTTACTGTTCTGCTGACTGTTCTCCCACCCATCACTTACTGTTCTGCTGACTGTTCTCCCGCCCGTCACTTACTGTTCTGCTGACTGTTCTCCTGCCCGTTACTTGTCTCTGTTCTGCTGACTGTTCTCCTGCCCATCACTTACTGTTCTGCTGACTGTCCTCCTGCCTGTCACTTACTGTTCTGCTGACTGTTCTCCCGCCCGTCACGTACTGTTCTGCTGACTGTTCTCCTGCCCGTTACTTGTCTCTGTTCTGCTGACTGTTCTCCTGCCCATCACTTACTGTTCTGCTGACTGTCCTCCTGCCTGTCACTTACTGTTCTACTGACTGATCTCCCACCCGTCACTTACTGTTCTGCTGACTGTTCTCCCACCCATCACTTACTGTTCTGCTGACTGTTCTCCCGCCTGTCACTTACTGTTCTGCTGACTGTTCTCCCGCCCATCACTTACTGTTCTGCTGACTTTCCTCCTGCCTGTCACGTACTGTTCTGCTGACTGTTCTCCCACCCTTCACTTACTGTTCTGCTGACTTTTCTCCCGCCCGTCACTTACTGTTCTGCTGACTGTTCTCCTGCCTGTCACCTACTGTTCTGCTGACTGTTCTCCCGCCCGTATCTTACTGTACTGCTGAATGTTCTCCCGCCCGTCACTTACTGTTCTGCTGACTGTCCTCCTGCCTGTCACTTACTGTTCTTCTGACTGTTCTCCCGCCTGTCACTTAATGTTCTACTGACTGTTCTCCTGCCTGTCACCTACTGTTCTGGTGACTGTTCTCCTGCCCGTCACTTACTGTTCTACTGACTGTTCTCCCACCTGTCACTTACTGTTCTGCTGACTGTTTTCCCGCCTGTAACTTACTGTTCTGCTGACTGTCCTCCTGCCCGTCACTTACTGTTCTGCTGACTGTTCTCCCACCCATCACTTACTGTTCTGCTGACTGTTCTCCCACCTGTCACTTACTGTTCTTCTGACTGTCCTCCTGCCTGTCACTTACTGTTCTGCTGACTGTTCTCCCAACCATCACTTACTGTTCTGCTGACTGTTCTCCCACCTGTCACTTACTGTTCTTCTGACTGTCCTCCCGCCTGTCACTTACTGTTCTGCTGACTGTTCTCCTGCCTGAAAGAAAAACAAACGAACCAGCACCTCCATTATAAGTAAATTTACTTATATCTTTGTGCAATTGACTAGCAGTGTGCTGTTACTTGTAGTTCTACTAATCACATTGTGTTCTCCTGCCTGTCACCTACTGTTCTGCTGACTGTCCTCTCACCTGTCACTTACTGTTCTTCTGACAGGATCGGAGAAGAATTTCTTGTTCTCCAGTTGCTCTAAGTCTGTGACGTCACCTTTTGTATCTTCCCTATTTGCACAATACAAATCTAGTTCCTGCACCAATAAAATTCCTGAGAAGAGTCATCAGAATTACGTAACTCCAGCCGGCCGTGCGGTGACGTCTGCTCTAAGCATGGTGCAGTCACGTCCACCAAGGGCCTGGAAGAAGTCACCAGTTGTCATGAGCTGGGAGGACAGGAGACGTGGCATGCGGATTAGAGGGATGAGTCAGGAATCTGAGGGTTACATTTCTTCTCTCTGGATTAACAAATAAAATAAAATTGTTTCATAGGGGTTTTTGGGCCCTGCAGCAATGATGGTACGGACTAACCCAGTAGCCAATCACTGTCCTCACTGGTCAGCTGGGGCATTCATGGACGTCACTGCAGTACTACATGTTACATAGCGCAGTGTATGGCGGTGGCGGCACTGTGTAGCATCTGCTTGAGGGTTGGAGCAGTGACCTTCCTTCTGTAAGGGCTCATGCACATGAATGTGCGATTTTTTGGGGTCCGCAAATTGCGGATCTGCAAAAAACAGATACCACCTGTGTGCCTTCCGCAATTTGCGGAACAAAACAGGATGCTCATTATTGAAATCCCTATTCTTGTCAGCAAAACAGACAAGAATAGGACATGCCTCATAATTTTTGCAGGGCCACGGAACTCTGTGTGCTGTCCGCATCTTTTGCAGACCTATTAAAATGAATGGTTCCATATACGAAATCAAAATAAGGCCCGTATACGGAATGCAAAAAAACGGTTGTGTGAACGAGCCCTAAGAGACACATATTCCTTGACAGAGAAGCTGTGCTTTCTAGTGAGAGGAGGTATAAGGTGTCGGGCGTGTCCTCCCTAGTGACTGCTCATTTTGAGGAGACAGGTATCTGCTAGAAGGTGCAGGAGGAGCCTAGAAATAGCGATTAATCCTCAGGAGAAGGTGAGTCTCATCTCCACCACGTTACAGATCTGCACCATCCCCGGTATCTGATGGTGGAAATGCAGAGCTGATCAAGTGCAGCATCGCTCCCCTCATCACAGAAGTGTCCCCTCATCACAGAAGTGTCCCCTCATCACAGACGTGTCCCCTCATCACAGACGTATCCCCTCATCACAGACGTATCCACTCATCACAGACGTGTCCCCTCATCACAGACGTGTCCCCACATCACAGACGTGTCCCCTCATCACAGACGTATCCCCTCATCACAGACGTATCCCCTCATCACAGACGTGTCCACTCATCACAGACGTGTCCCCTCATCACAGACGTGTCCCCTCATCACAAACATGTCCCTTCATCAGACGTATCCCCTCATCACAGACGTATCCCCTCATCACAGACGTATCCCCTCATCACAGACGTGTCCCCTCATCACAGACGTATCCCCTCATCACAGAAGTGTCCCCTCATCACAGACGTGTCCCCTCATCACAGACGTATCCCCTCATCACAGACATGTCCCCTCATCACAGACGTATCCCCTCATCACAGACGTATCCACTCATCACAGACGTGTCCCCTCATCACAGACGTGTCCCCACATCACAGACGTGTCCCCTCATCACAGACGTGTCCCCTCATCACAGACGTGTCCCCTCATCACAGACGTGTCCCCTCATCACAGACGTATCCCCTCATCACAGAAGTGTCCACTCATCACAGACGTGTCCCCTCATCACAGACGTGTCCCCTCATCACAGAAGTGTCCACTCATCACAGACGTGTCCCCTCATCACAGACGTGTCCCCTCATCACAGACATGTCCCCACATCACAGCCGTGTCCCCTCATCACAGACGTGTCCCCTCATCACAGACGTGTCCCCACATCACAGACGTGTCCCCACATCACAGACGTATCCCCACATCACAGACGTGTCCCCTCATCACAGACGTGTCCCCTCATCACAGACGTGTCCCCTCATCACAGACGTATCCCCTCATCACAGACGTGTCCCCTCATCACAGACGTGTCCCCTCATCACAGACGTGTCCCCTCATCACAGACGTATCCCCTCATCACAGACGTGTCCCCTCATCACAGACGTGTCCCCTCATCACAGACGTATCCCCTCATCACAGACGTATCCACTCATCACAGACGTGTCCCCTCATCACAGACGTGTCCCCACATCACAGACGTGTCCCCTCATCACAGACGTGTCCCCTCATCACAGACGTGTCCCCTCATCACAGACGTGTCCCCTCATCACAGACGTATCCCCTCATCACAGAAGTGTCCACTCATCACAGACGTGTCCCCTCATCACAGACGTGTCCCCTCATCACAGACGTGTCCCCACATCACAGACGTATCCCCTCATCACAGACGTGTCCCCTCATCACAGACGTATCCCCTCATCACAGACGTGTCCCCTCATCACAGACGTGTCCCCTCATCACAGACGTGTCCCCTCATCACAGACGTTTCCCCTCATCACAGACTTATCCCCTCATCACAGACGTGTCCCCTCATCACAGACGTGTCCCCTCATCACAGACGTGTCCCTTCATCACAGACGTGTCCCTTCATCACAGACGTGTCCCCTCATCACAGACGTGTCCCTTCATCACAGACATGTCCCCTCATCACAGCCGTGTCCCGTCATAACATAAGTATCCCCTCATCATAGACTTATCCCCTCATCACAGACGTATACCTTCATCACAGACGTGTCCCCTCATCACAGACGTGTCCCCACATCACAGACGTGTCCCCTCATCACAGACGTATCCCCTCATCACAGACGTGTCCCCTCATCACAGACGTATCCCCTCATCACAGACGTATCCCCTCATCACAGACGTGTCCCCTCATCACAGACGTGTCCCCTCATCACAGACGTGTCCCTTCATCACAGACGTGTCCCTTCATCACAGACATGTCCCCTCATCACAGCCGTGTCCCGTCATAACATAAGTATCCCCTCATCATAGACTTATCCCCTCATCACAGACGTATACCTTCATCACAGACGTGTCCCCTCATCACAGACGTGTCCCCTCATCACAGACGTGTCCCCTCATCACAGACGTGTCCCCTCATCACAAACCTGTCCCTTCATCAGACGTATCCCCTCATCACAGACGTATCCCCTCATCACAGACGTGTCCCCACATCACAGACGTGTCCCCTCATCACAGACGTGTCCCCTCATCACAGACGTGTCCCCTCATCACAGACGTGTCCCCTCATCACAGACGTATCCCCTCATCACAGAAGTGTCCACTCATCACAGACGTGTCCCCTCATCACAGACGTGTCCCCTCATCACAGACGTGTCCCCACATCACAGACGTATCCCCTCATCACAGACGTGTCCCCTCATCACAGACGTTTCCCCTCATCACATACGTTTCCCCTCATCACAGACGTATCCCCTCATCACAGACGTGTCCCCTCATCACAGACGTTTCCCCTCATCACAGACATATCCCCTCATCACAGACGTGTCCCCTCATCACAGACGTGTCCCCTCATCACAGACGTGTCCCTTCATCACAGACGTGTCCCTTCATCACAGACGTGTCCCCTCATCACAGACGTGTCCCTTCATCACAGACATGTCCCCTCATCACAGCCGTGTCCCGTCATAACATAAGTATCCCCTCATCATAGACTTATCCCCTCATCACAGACGTATACCTTCATCACAGACGTGTCCCCTCATCACAGACGTGTCCCCACATCACAGACGTGTCCCCTCATCACAGACGTATCCCCTCATCACAGACGTGTCCCCTCATCACAGACGTATCCCCTCATCACAGACGTATCCCCTCATCACAGACGTGTCCCCTCATCACAGACGTGTCCCCTCATCACAGACGTGTCCCTTCATCACAGACGTGTCCCATCATCACAGACATGTCCCCTCATCACAGCCGTGTCCCGTCATAACATAAGTATCCCCTCATCATAGACTTATCCCCTCATCACAGACGTATACCTTCATCACAGACGTGTCCCCTCATCACAGACATGTCCCCTCATCACAGACGTGTCCCCTCATCACAGACGTGTCCCCTCATCACAAACATGTCCCTTCATCAGACGTATCCCCTCATCACAGACGTATCCCCTCA
Source organism: Bufo gargarizans (assembly GCF_014858855.1). NCBI lineage: Eukaryota > Metazoa > Chordata > Amphibia > Anura > Bufonidae > Bufo > Bufo gargarizans. The sequence goes on along the minus strand of NC_058081.1, from coordinate 58,161 downwards.
TCACAGACGTATCCCCTCATCACAGACATGTCCCCTCATCACAGATGTGTCCCTTCATCACAGACGTGTCCCCTTATCATAGACGTGTCCCCTCATCACAGACGTTTCCCCTCATCACAGACGTGTCCCCTCATCACAGATGTTTCCCTTCATCAGACGTATCCCCTCATCACAGACGTATCCCCTCATCACAGACGTGTCCCCTCATCACAGACGTGTCCCCTCATCACAGACGTGTCCCCACATCACAGACGTATCCCCTCATCACAGACATGTCCCCTCATCACAGATGTGTCCCTTCATCACAGACGTGTCCCCTCATCACTTATGTGTCCCTTCATCACAGACGTGTCCCCTTATCATAGACATACCCCTTCATCACAGATGTGTCCCTTCATCACAGACGTGTCCCCTCATCGCAGACGTGTCCCCTCATCACAGATGTGTCCCTTCATCACAGACGTGTCCCCTCATCATAGATGTGTCCCTACATCTCATATGTGGTTACCCTCCCCATACATTATGACAATATTCTTCTATGTAATATCTCCACAGTGGACAAACCCTTTTTGTTAGAAGGGGACCCTGAAAAATAGCAAATCATCGGGAGTCACTGAGGAGGCTCCAGTAAGTGTCCCTCTACTGGGACCTCCACTGATCTGCGGAACAATACTTTGCTTCTTTTTTATGATTTGCATATCATTAACATGTCTATCGACCTGTGATTTCCATAATTCCATGACTTCTGCTTCTCGGTGCTGCTGTTCCACTGCTGAAGAGCCTATAATGCAGGACACTTTACTACAGCACCATTTTCCCTGTGGGACAAGAGAAAATCGGGTCAAGCCGCACAGAGGACAATATCCCTCTGTCCATTAGACGTGATGATGTTGCGTCCTACTGTCAGTTCCTCCAGCCACCGGGGGTGCAGGTGTGATCACCCTAAAGAGGTTTTCTGGGATGTTTTTTCTAGTCCACCTCCTCCACCCGCTCCAGCAGAACCTGTAAAGAACACGATGCCTGTTCCCCTACACTCCAGCTCCTTGGCCTTCTTCACTCTGGTCCTCGTCTGATGACCTAATGCATGGATGATGTGACATGTGCCATTGCAGACAATGACGGCCTCAGCAGAGGAGTCAAACAAAACACATCCTCAGGACAGACCACAGATCGGAGGGAGTCCAACTCTCTGCTCCCCCCCCAGATCAACTGTTTGAAGGGGCCGTGGAACTCATGTGGCCTATTCCATGTCTGCATCAGGGACATGGAACTTTTCCATTGCACTGTACCCTGCTCCTCTCAGGGGTGTATTGCAACCGTAACCCCTGGATATCAGCAGTGTGTAATGTGATTGAAAGGGCAGTACAGTGGCTCAGTGGTTAATGGTGGCTCAGTGGTTAGTGGTGGACTAGTGGTTTGGGTTGGCTCTAGGGTTAATAGGGGGTCAATGGTTAGTGGTGGATCAGAGGTTAGCGGTGACTCAATAGTTAGTGGTGGCTCAGTAGTTAATAGTGGCTCAGTGGCTAGCAGTGGCTCAGTAATTAGTGGTGTCTCAGTGGCTAGTGGTGGCTCATGGGTTAGCGGTGGCTCAGTGGTTAATGGTGGCTCAGTAGTTAGCGATGGCTCAGTGATCAGTGGTGGCTCAGTGGTTAGCGGTGGCTCAGTGGTTAGCGGTGGCTCAGTGATCAGTGGTAGCTCAGTGGCTAGTGGTGGCTAAGTGGTTAGTGGTGGCTCAGTAATTAGCAATGGCTCAGTGATCAGTGGTTGCTTAGTGGTTAGCAGTGGCTCAGTAGTTAGTGGTGGCTCAGTGATCAGTGGTAGCTCAGTGGCTAGTGGTTGCTCAGTAGTTAGCGATGGCTCAATGATCAGCAGTGGCTCAGTTGTTAGCGGTGGCTCAGTGATCAGTGGTAGCTCTGTGGTTAGCGGTGGCTCAGTGGTTAGTGGTGGCTCAGTGGTTAGCGATGGCTCAGTGATCAGTAGTGGCTCAGTGGTTAGCAGTGGCTCAGTAGTTAGCAGTGGCTCAGTGATCAGTGGTGGCTCGGTGGTTAGCACTGGTGTCTTGTTGCAACGGGGTCCGAGGAGTTTGAATGTTCTCCCCATAGTTGCGAGACTTCCTCCCCTGGACCTTAGACTTCGAGCTTCACCCGGGCAGTTAGAGACAATAATGTCTGTATAGCGCAGCAGAACGTGTTGTGAAGATGATGGGAGTATTAGTATTACGGACCGTACATAACACCAAGTATCCGGGCTGATTATCCCAGTCTCAAGGCCTATTTAAAAGGTCGACCATTGACTTAGCACACCCCGCTAAAACATGAGGGTAAAGAAGACGCAGGCGGCGGTGAGGGAACGCTCATTCTGTGTACAGTGATATCGCTGGGGGCGCCCTTCACCAGCTTGATGTTTCCACGGTAACCGGCTGCGTGGGCACCCAGGGAACATGATCAGGTGCTACTCTGAGGCATAAGGAAACATTTCAATTCCGCCAGGACAGGTAAAGGGTGACCCCGCCTGAGTGTATACGGCAGGCACAGGGAAGCGATCGGGCGTACCGCGGCGGGCTGTTTACACTCTGCGTGGAGGAGGTGATCATCACACGAGGTTACTCCAGAGAGGGGGCGGAACGACAGAGAAGATGCCAGAGTTTTCCGTATCGCATCACGTTTACGGAAAATCCAAATCTTTGAACTCTCGGGCCCCTAGAGGTGCGTAGTCGGGGCCACTGCCTGCACTGCATCTACTGTTACTTCATTTACCAGAATTTAATGGACTAACAGAGAAGTGGAAATTGTTACCACGGCGATCAGAGATCCGGATATCTCCTGCTCGTAACCGCCCTTTGTCCGATAAAACTGCTGCTAATTTTGACTGACAGGAGAGGCGCTGACAGCTTGAGGCATCAGAGGCACAGCCAGCTGACACCTCATGGACAATCCGCACAATGTAGAGGGGCAAGAAAACTCCTCACACCAGAAAGGCGCACAGGGGCGGCACTGGAGAAAAAATAAAAGAGGCCCCATGTTATGGGTGGAGCAACACAAGTGGGTGGGGCTCCATGTTATGGGTGGAGCCACAGTGCAGCACAATATACCGCCCCAGCAGAACCAGATACCACAGTGCAGCACAATATACCGCCCCAGCGGAACCAAAAGCCACAGTGCAGCACAATATACCGCCCCAGCAGAACCAGATACCACAGTGCAGCACAATATACCGCCCCAGCAGAACCAGATACCACAGTGCAGCACAATATACCGCCCCAGCGGAACCAAAAGCCACAGTGCAGCACAATATACCACCCCAGCAGAACCAGATAACACAGTGCAGCACAATATACTGCCCCAGCAGAACCAGATACCACAGCGCAGCACAATATACCGCCCCAGCGGAACCAAAAGCCACAGTGCAGCACAATATACTGCCCCAGCAGAACCCGATACCACAGTGCAGCACAATATACCGCCCCAGCAGAACCAGATACCACAGTGCAGCACAATATACCGCCCCAGCAGAACCAGATACCACAGTGCAGCACAATATACCGCCCCAGCGGAACCAAAAGCCACAGTGCAGCACAATATACCACCCCAGCAGAACCAGATAACACAGTGCAGCACAATATACTGCCCCAGCAGAACCAGATACCACAGCGCAGCACAATATACCGCCCCAGCGGAACCAAAAGCCACAGTGCAGCACAATATACTGCCCCAGCAGAACCAGATACCACAGTGCAGCACAATATACCGCCCCAGCAGAGCCAGATACCACAGTGCAGCACAATATACCGCCCCAGCAGAGCCAGATACCACAGTGCAGCACAATATACCGCCCCAGCAGAGCCAGATACCACAGCGCAGCACAATATACTGCCCCAGCAGAACCAGATACCACAGTGCAGCACAATATACCGCCCCAGCAGAGCTAGATACCACAGTGCAGCACAATATACCGCCCCAGCAAAACCAGATACCATAGTGCAGCACAATATACCGCCCCAGCAGAACCAGATACCACAGTGCAGCACAATATACCGCCCCAGCAGAGCCAGATACCACAGTGCAGCACAATATACCGCCCCAGCAGAGCCAGATACCACAGTGCAGCACAATATACCGCCCCAGCAGAGCCAGATACCACAGTGCAGCACAATATACTGCCCCAGCAAAACCAGATACCACAGTGCAGCACAATATACTGCCCCAGCAGAACCAGATACCACAGTGCAGCACAATATACTGCCCCAGCAGATCCAGATACCACAGTGCAGCACAATATACCGCCCCAGCAGAAACAGATACCAAAGTGCAACACAATATACTGCCCCAGCAAAACCAGATACCACAGTGCAGCACAATATACCACCCCAGCAGAACCAGATACCACAGTGCAGCACAATATACTGCCCCAGCAGAACCAGATACCACAGTGCAGCACAATATACTGCCCCAGCAGAACCAGATAGGAAGGGGCAGTGGGGGAGAAAAGGAGGAAGATGAAGAGGAGAGGGGGAGGTAAGGAGGAAGATGAAGGGGCAGAGGGGGAGGAAAAGGAGGAAGATGAAGGGGCAGTGGGGGAGGTAAGGAGGAAGATGAAGGGGCAGTGGGGGAGGTAAGGAGGAAGATGAAGGAGCAGTGGGGAAGAAAAGGAGGAAGATGAAGGGGCAGTGGGGGAGGTAAAGTGGAAGGTGAAGGAGCAGTGGGGGAGAAAAGGAGGAAGATGAAGGGGCAGAGGGGGAGGAAAGGAGGAAGATGAAGGGGCAGAGGGGGAGGTAAGGAGGAAGAGGAAGGGGCAGTGGGGGAGGTAAGGAGGAAGATGAAGGGGCAGTGGGGGAGGTAAAGGGGAAGATGAAGGGGCAGTGAGGGAGGTAAGGAGGAAGATGAAGGGGCAGTGGGGGAGGTAAAGGGGAAGGTGAAGGAGCAGTGGGGGAGAAAAGGAGGAAGATGAAGGGGCAGAGGGGGAGGAAAGGAGGAAGATAAAGGGGCAGTGGGGGAGGTAAGGAGGAAGATGAAGGGGCAGAGGGGGAGGTAAGGAGGAAGATGAAGGGGCAGTGGGGGAGAAAAGGAGGAAGATAAAGGGGCAGAGGGGGAGGTAAGGAGGAAGATAAAGGGGCAGAGGGGGAGAAAAGGAGGAAGATAAAGGGGCAGAGGGGGAGGAAAGGAGAAAGATGAAGGGGCAGAGGGGGAGGTAAGGAGGAAGATGAAGGAGCAGTGGGGGAGGTAAAGGGGAAGGTGAAGGAGCAGTGGGGGAGAAAAGGAGGAAGATGAAGGGGCAGAGGGGGAGGAAAGGAGGAAGATAAAGGGGCAGTGGGGGAGGTAAGGAGGAAGATGAAGGGGCAGAGGGGGAGGTAAGGAGGAAGATGAAGGGGCAGTGGGGGAGAAAAGGAGGAAGATAAAGGGGCAGAGGGGGAGGTAAGGAGGAAGATAAAGGGGCAGAGGGGGAGAAAAGGAGGAAGATAAAGGGGCAGTGGGGGAGGAAGGAGGAAGATGAAGGGGCAGTGGGGGAGGAAAGGAGGAAGAGGAAGGGGCAGTGGGGGAGGGAAGGAGGAAGATAAAGGGGCAGTGGGGAGGAAAAGAGGAAGAGGAAGGGTCGTGGGGGGAGGTAAGGGGAAAATGAAGGGGAAAGGGGAGATAAAGGGGACGATGAAGGGGCAGTGGAGGAGGTAAGGAGGAAGATTAAGGTGCAGTGGAGGAGGTAAGGAGGAAGATGAAGGGGCAGAGGGGGAGGTAAGGAGGAAGATGAAGGGGTAGAGAGGAAGGTAAGGAGGAAGATGAAGTGGCAGTGGGGGAGACAAGGAAGAAGATGAAGGGGCAGTAGGGGAGGTAAGGAGGAAGATGAAGGGGAAGAGTGTCAGGTAAGGAGGAAGATGAAGGGGCAGAGGGGGAGGTAAGGAGGAAGATGAAGGGGTAGAGAGGAAGGTAAGGAGGAAGATGAAGTGGCAGTGGGGGAGACAAGGAAGAAGATGAAGGGGCAGTGGGGAGGTAAGGAGGAAGATGAAGGGGAAGAGTGTCAGGTAAGGAGGAAGATGAAGGGGTAGAGAGGAAGGTAAGGAGGAAGATGAAGGGGCAGTGGGGGAGACAAGGAAGAAGATGAAGGGGCAGTAGGGGAGGTAAGGAGGAAGATGAAGGGGAAGAGTGTCAGGTAAGGAGGAAGATGAAGGGGCAGTGGGGGAGGTAAGGAGGAAGATGAAGGGGCAGTGGGGGAGGTAAGGAGGAAGATATAACTTATAACCCTAATTTTGATAATCTTTCAGGGTACTGTAGTTGCCCCATTCCAGTTATTACTTTAGTTGCCCTCCTCTGGACCTTCTCCAGCTCTGCTATGTCTGCCTTGTTCACAGGAGCCCAGAACTGTGCACAGTCCTCCATGTGTGATCTGACTAGTGATTTGTAAAGTGGTAGGACTATTTTCTTATCACCGCCATCTATGCCCCTTTTGATGCAACCCATTATCTTATTGGCCTTGGCAGCAGCTGCCTGACACTGGTTTCTACACTTCATTTAGTTTGCTGTTCACTAATATTCCTAGATCCTTTTCCATGTCAGTGTTACCCAGTGTTTTACCATTTAGTATGTACGGGTGACTTGCATTATTCCTTCCCAGGTGCATAACCTTACATTTGTCAGTGTTAAACCTCTCCGCCACTTTTCTGCCTAAGCCTCCAATCTATCCAGAACCCTCTGCAGCAGTATACTGTTCTCTGTAGTATATATATATATATACAGTATACTGACCTCTGTAGTATATATACAGTATACTGTTCTCTGTAGTATATATATATATATACATATATATATATATATATATATATATACATATATATATACAGTTGCAAGAAAAAGTATGTGAACCCTTTGGAATTATATGGATTTCTGCACAAATTGGTCATAAAATGTGATCTGATCTTCATCTAAGTCACAACAATAGACAATCACATTCTGCTTAACTAATAACACACAAAGAGTTAAATGTTACCATGTTTTTATTGAACACACCATGTAAACATTCACAGTGCAGGTGGAGAAAATATGTGAACCCCTAGACTAATGACATCTCCAAGAGCTAATTGGAGTGAGGTGTCAGCCAACTGGAGTCCAGTCAATGAGATGAGATTGGAGGTGTTGGTTACAGCTGCTCTGCCCTATAAAACACACACCAGTTCTGGGTTTGCTTTTCACAAGAAGCATTGCCTGATGTGAATGATGCCTCGCACAAAAGAGCTCTCAGAAGACCTACGATTAGGAAGTGTTGACTTGCATGAAGCTGGAAAGGGTTATAAAAGTATCTCCAAAAGCTTTGCTGTTCATCAGTCCACGGTAAGACAAATTGTCTATAAATGGAGAAGGTTCAGCACTAGTGACAGTGACCCCTCCAGTGCTGACCCCTGTGGTACCCCACTAGTGACTATGACCCCTCCAGTACTGACCCCTGAGGTACTCCACTAGTGACAGTGACCCCTCCAGTACTGACCCCTGTGGTACTCCACTAGTGACAGTGACCCCTCCAGTACTGACCCCTGAGGTACCCCACTAGTGACAGTGACCCCTCCAGTACTGACCCCTGAGGTACCCCACTAGTGACAGTGACCCCTCCAGTACTGACCCCTGTGGTACCCCACTAGTGACAGTGACCCCTCCAGTACTGACCCCTGAGGTACCCCACTAGTGACAGTGACCCCTGAGGTACCCCACTAGTGACAGTGACCTCTCCAGTACTGACCCCTGTGGTACCCCACTAGTGACAGTGACCCCTCCAGTACTGACCCCTGAGGTACCCCACTAGTGACAGTGACCCCTCCAGTACTGACCCCTGAAGTACCCCACTAGTGACAGTGACCCAATCTGAGTGTGTACCGTTAATAACCACCCTCTGTTTTCTATCACTCCGCCAGTTACTTACCCACATACAGACGTTTTCTCCCAGTCCGAGCATTCTCATTTTATATACTAACCTTTTATGTGGTTCAGTGTCAGATGCTTTGGAGAAGTCCAGATCCACGACATCCATTGATTCGCCGCTGTCAAGTCTAGAACTTAGCTCCTCATAGAAACTGATTACATTAGTCTGACATGACCGATCCCTCATGAAGCCATGCTGATATGGCGTTATTTGCTTATTTTCATTGAGGTCCTCCAAGATAGCATCTCATAGAAAACCTTCACACAGTTTACCTACAACAGATGTTACACTTACCGGCCTCTGGTTTCCGGGCTCTGTTTTTGGACCCTTTTTGAATATTGGCACCACATTTGCCATGCACCAATCCTGTAGAACACTCCCTGTCATTAGAGTCCTTAAATATCAGAAATAAGGGTCTGGCTATGACATTACTTAATTCTCTTAGGATATGGGGGTGTGTGCCATCTGCTCCTGGCGATTTGTCTATTTTAATATTTTTTAGATGCCGCTGTACTTCTTCCTGGGTCAGACAGTCAGACAGGGCACTTTTAATGGGGAATTTACTTTTACATTCTGCATTTCATCTGACAGCTTATCTTCCTCAGTGAATGAATACAGTGGAGATTTTTTTTTTTAATAGCTTAGCTTTCTCCTCGTCGCTCTCTGCGACTCCCCCCCTCATCACTCTGTAGAGGCCGACACCTTCAGATTTATACATTTTTACCATTTATATAATTGAAGAACATTTTAGGGTTAGTTTTGCTCTCTTTTGCAATTAATCTCCCGGTCTCTAGTTTGGCTGCTTTTATTTGTTTTTTAAATATTCCTTCTATTTTTTCCTTATACTTTTTCAATGCTTCCTCGCTACCCCTATGTTTTAGTGATTTATATGCTTTGTTTTTGTCATTTATTGCTTTCTTTACAGTTCTATTTATCCACATTGGTTTTTTCTTGTTCCTTAACCTTTTATTCCCATAAGGTATGTACCTCTCACAATGAGATTTTAAGTTGGTTTTAAAAATATCCCATTTTGTGACTGCATTTTTATAGTTAGACCTAAGGCTTCTCTTAGTTGGCTAAATTTAGCTTTTCTGAAATTATAAGAACTTTGTGAAATATTGGTAAAACTGTGCCTAAAACATCGCGGCACAGGAGAGCGGAGCACACAATAGATGAGATGCACCATCCTTTCGATATTATAGCATTGCTTAACCTGACCCTGGACACTGAATTGTTTCACTGGAGGACAAAGTGGTCTCCACATGATGAAGTGACGCTGGGTTTCAGAGGCCTCTGATCAGTATTATATATAAATGTCTGCACACTAGTTCACGGCTACCATAGTGCCGCTGACATATCTAGAAAGCCACGGCTGACTAACTGAGTAGTTACGAACAATTGGTGTTTTATACTTTGCCGAACTTATCCTAGTACTTACTACACTGACCAATCTTGTCTGGTTTACTAATTGGCTGATAAAAGTTACTCTTTTGTGAATAAGGCGGACATCATGGATCTGACCGCCATTGGTGAATTGTGAACATACGTATGTTTAATATCTGTACTACCTGATAGGGTCTTTTTGTGTTTATAGATGCACCTAATTATGGGGCCTTTTACCAGGTCTAGCCACCATCATGTTATCTCGGAAGGTCCACGCAGATCTCGTACTGATAATTATCTGTATCTCTGGCTGATGGGGATGGGAGTCACATTGTGTAAACTCTAACCCGACAGTGCTTTGTGTCACCATTCGGGGGAGGTTCATGTGGCAGATTTCTGACTGACCCTGAGATTGCCGCCACAGATTTGCAGTTTGTCATCCTGCAGATGAAAACATGGACTTGCACCATTCCATGGGATAATCTGTGGTTAATGGTCCACAATTCTGTGCCTCCGAGATTCCGGGTGACATTTTCCACTATGGAAATTTCTAACCCATGTGCCGATAAATCCACACCACTTGAATTACGTACAGATCATCACTGAAGACAATGGGAGGCAGAATACAAGCAGATTTCATATAGAATACACATCGGAAGTCTCCACCCTGATAACGTCCCCATATAGTGATGGAAAATAACTATATACACGGGTAATGGGGACCCCCAAAGTCCCCCATAAAGGGGAACCTTATAATGGGTGGTTAACGGAAGTATCTAAAACCTGATCAACTCTTCTAGACCTCCGGAAAAACTAATGTAACCCCAACATCCAGAAATCCACAAATAAGTAGAACTATAATAACCAGTTAGAAGATAAGCAAAGTCTAAAGCTTCATATGTCCTAGGTGATGTAGCACTGGGAGAGTCACTTATAGAGAAGGATTTGGGTGTCCTTGTAGATGGTGGATTAAATAACAGCACAATGGCAATCAGCTGCTTCTAAGGCCACCAGGATACTGTCATGCATTAAACGAGATATGCACTCGGGGGCATGGATGTAATATTACCACTTTACAAAGCATTGGTGCGGCCTCATCTGGAATATGCAGTTCAGTTCTGGGCACCAGTCCGTAGAAAGTATGCACTGCAGCTGGAAAAAGCACAGAGGAGAGCGACTTAACTGATAAGGGGCATGGAGGGTCTTAGTTAAGAAGAAAGATTAAAAGAACTGAATTTATTTAGTCTTGAGAAGAGACGTCTAAGGGGGAATATGATTAAGCTATACAAATATATAAATGGGCCATACAAAAAATACGGTAAAAAACTGTTACATGTAAAATGCCCTCAAAAGACAAGGAGGCGCTGCAAAAGTTCAGTCTCCAGAAGCATCAAAACTTCTTTACTGTAAGAACTGTGAATCTGTGTTATAGACTTCCTCAGGACGTGGTCACGGCAGGAACAGGGGACGGGTTCAAAAAGGGTTTAGATGAATTCTTAAAAGTAAACAACATTAATGCTTATGAAATCGTTTAGAAATCTGAGTCTCACTTCCTTCTGGGATTCGCGGACACACCTATCCCTTGGTTGAACTTTATGAACTTATGTCTTTTTTCAACCATATCAACTATGTAACTATGTAAAGCCATTCTTTGAGCTGAGATTAGATGCCATTACATGAAAGCCACTGGCCTTTCTCTGTTCGTATAGTCTGTCCAACATATGGAAGGTGGAATTCCAACGGGTGGAAATGTTGCATATCAGCCTATGTTGGGGGATGCCATTCTGCTGCTGCAGATCAAGGAGGGTGTGCTTGGCGGTGTACGAGTGGCTGAAGTGCATGCAAAGTTTCATGGCTATTTTTAGGATGTCTTGCAGATGGGTGGAAGACCTCAGGAACCGCTTGACAACCAGATTGAACACGTGTGCCATGTTCTTCCCGTTGTCGGTCACATGGTTCCGATTTTGAGTTGTCGCAGAGAAAGGAGGATTCGATTTCTTGATGAAGGACAGTTTAAAGTCAGTTTAGGTTACCTTATCTCTTGATAATCATAAGGTAACTCGTGTAGGTGTGATATATAGACCATCTAGCCCAAAGAATTAGATGATCTACTAGTTTAGGAAATAGCTAAAATGACATTGAAGGGGAAGTTATCATTATGGGAGACTTCAATCTTCCTGGGACGTAAAAACCCACCTTTAATGCACTTTAATGCACCTGGGGCGTAAAAACCCAAGAGCAGAATATACAACCAGTGATACAGTCCTGACCTCAGTATCTGAGGAAAGGGGTTTAGGGGTCATTATTTCAGAAGACTTAAAGGTAGGCAGACCATGTCACAGAGCAGCAGGAGATGCCAGCAGAATGCTGGGGTGTATAGGGAGAGGCATTACCAGTAGACAGAGGGGGGCGCTCATGCCGCTCTACAGAGCACTAGTGAGACCTCATCTGGAGTATTGTGCGCAGTACTGGAGACCATATCTCCAGAAGGATACTGATACTTTGGAGAGAGTTCAGAGAAGAGCTACTAAACTGGTCCATGGATTGCAGGATAAAACTTACCAGGAAAGATGAAAGGACCTTAACATGTAGAGCTTGGAAGAAAGACGAGACAGAGGGGAGATGAGAGAGACTGCTAAATACATAAAGGGAATCAACAAGGGAAAAGAGGAGAGAAGATTTACAAGAAGGAAAACTGCTACAAGAGGACACAGTGTTACATTAGAGGGGCAAAGGGTTAACAGTAATATCAGGAAGTATTACTTTACTGAGAGAGTAGTGGATGCATGGAATAGCCTTCCTGCAGAAGTGGGGGCTGCAAATACAGTGGAGGAGGTTAAGCATGCATGGGATAGGCATAAGGCCATCCTTCATATAAGATAGGGCCGGGGCTATCCATAGTATTCAGTATATTGGGCAGACTAGATGGGCCAAATGGGTCTTATCTGCCGACACATTCTAGGTTTCTATGTAACATGATTTTGGGGTCAGACAATATGATTTCTCTGCTGTACGTATTTGCCAACTCCATTAGACACTTTCCTTGTCGTCCTACAGCAGCAGCACAAATGTGGAATCCTGATCCTCCTGAAAGAAATGACAGGAGATGTCAATTAACTTGATTACACTTTGTCCTATAAGAACCTGTAGCGTAACCCTGCTCATTGTGGGGGGGTTTCCTGTCCTTTGGAAGAAGGTCTCCCTGCATCAGGAACACTGCAGGAGATGCTGGGAAGTTATTTTATATATATATACATATAATTATTCATACCCCTGGCAAATTTTGACTTAAAGTTACTTTTATTCAACCAGCAAGTAATTTATTGACGGGAAATGACATCGGTGTCTACCAAAAGATAATAAGACGATGTACAAGAGGCATTATTGTGGAAAAAAAAAACATTTCTCAGCTTATATTTACATTTGAACAAAAAAAAAAAAGATGTTCCGCACTGTGGAAAATCTCAGAGGACGCGGTCGGAAGCCAAAAGTGACAAGATAAGGCAGATAAGGCAGACAAAAGCTCTCTTGGCCTTTGCAAAAGCTCATCTGGACAAAGAAGATGACTTCTGGTTTTCTGTGTTATGGTCAGCTGAAACAAAAGTAGATTTTTTTTGGTCACAATGATGTTTCCTTCATCCCCACTGTCAAACATGGTGGTGGGAACCTAATGCTTTGGAGGGGGGTTTTCAGCCAATGGACCAGGGAACCAAATCACAGTAACCGGCACCATGAAAAAAGAGAATCACATGAGGATTCTCAACGACAACATCAGGCCGTCTGCAGAGAAACTTGGCCTTGGGCACCAGTGGACATTTCAGCATGGCAATGACCCAAAACACACAGCAAAAGTGGAAGAAATGGTCAGCAGACAACAACATTAATGTTTTGGAGTGGCCCAGCCAGAGTCCAGACTGGAATCCAATTAAGAATCTGTGGAGGAGCTAAAGATCAGGGTGATGGCAAGAAGACCCTCCGACCGGAAAGATTGGGAGCTCATTGCTAAAGATAAATGGGCAAAATACCTGTGGAGACCTGCAAAAAGCTGGTCTGCAATTACAGGAAGTGTTTGATTGCTGGAATAGCCAATAAAGGCTTTTCTATTGATTATTGAGAAGGGGATGAATAATTTTTGCTCAAATGTAAATAAAAGCTGAGAAATGTTTGTTTTTTTCCCCACAATAATGCCTCTTGTCCATCGTCTTATTATCTTTTGGGAGACACCAATGTCATTTCCCCTAAAAAAATTACTTGCTGAGTGAATAAAAGTAACTTTAGGTCAAAATTTGCCAGGGGTATAAATAATTATTGTCAGCACTGTATGTATATATATATACACACACAGTTGCAATAAAAAGTATGTGACCCCTTTGGAATGATATGGATTTCTGCACAAATTAGTCATAAAATGTGATCTGATCTTCATCTAAGTCACAACAATAGACAATCACAGTCTGCTTAACCTAATAACACACAACGAGTTACATGTTACCATGTTGTTATTGAACACACCATGTAAACATTCACAGTGCAGGTGGAAAAAGTATGTGAACCCTTTGGAATTATAAGGATTTCGGCACAAATTGGTCATAAAATGTGATCTGATCTTCATCTAAGTCACAACAATAGACAATCACATTCTGCTTAAACTAATAACACAAATAATTAAATGTTACCCTGTTGTTATTGAACACACCATGTAAACATTCACAGTGCAGGTGGAAAAAGTATGTGAACCCCTAGACTAATGACATCTCCAAGAACTAATTGGAGTGAGGTGTCAGCCAACTGGAGTCCAGTCAATGAGATGAGATTGGAGGTGTTGGTTACAGCTGCCCTATAAAATACACACACCAGTTCTGGGTTTGCTTTTCACAAGAAGCATTGCCTGATGTGAATGATGCCTCGCACAAAAGAGCTCTCAGAAGACCTACGATTAAGAATTGTTCACTTGCATAAAGCTGGAAAGGGTTATAAAAGTATCTCCAAAAGCCTTGCTGTTCACCAGTCCTCGGTAAGACAAACTGTCTATAAATGGAGACAGTTCAGCACTGCTGCTACTCTCCCTAGGAGTGGCCGTCCTGTAAAGATGACTGCAAGAGCACAGCGCAGACTGCTCAATGAGGTGAAGAAGAATCCTAGAGTGTCAGCTAAAGACTTACAAAAGTCTCTGGCATATGCTGACATCCCTGTTAGCGAATCTACAATACGTAAAACACTAAACAAGAATGGATTTCATGGGAGGACACCACAGAGGAAGCCACAGCTGTCCAAAAAAACATTGCTGCACGTTTACAGTTTGCACAAGAACCTGGATGTTCCCCAGCAGTACTGGCAAAATATTCTGTGGACAGATGAAACCAAAGTTGAGTTGTTTGGAAGAAACACACAACACTATTTGTGGAGAAAAAGAGGCACAGCACACCAACATCAAAACCTCATCCCAACTGTGAAGTATGGTGGTGGGGGCATCATGGTTTGGGGCCGCTTTGCTGCGTCAGGGCCTGGACAGATTGCTGTCATCAAAGGAAAAATGAATTCCCAAGTTTATTAAGACATTTTGCAGGAGAACTTAAGGCCATCTGTCCACCAGCTGAAGCTCAACAGAAGATGGGTGCTGCAACAGGACAACGACCCAAAGCATAGAAGTCAATCAACAACAGAATGGCTTAAACAGAAAAAAATACGCCTTATGGAGTGGCCCAGTCAGAGTCCTGACCTCAACCCAATGGAGATGCTGTGGCAGGACCTCAAGAAAGCGATTCACACCAGACATCCCAAGAATATTGCTGAACTGAAACCGTTCTGTAAAGAGGAATGGTCAAGAATTACTCCTGACCGTTGTGCACGTATGATCTGCAACTACAGGGAACGTTTGGTGGAAGTTATTGCTGCCAAAGGAGGTTTAACCAGTTATTACATCCAAGGGTTCACATACTTTCTCCACCTGCACTGTGAATGTTTACATGGTGTGTGCAATAAAAACATGGTAACATTTAACTCTTTGTGTGTTATTAGGTTAAGCCGACTGTGATTGTCTATTGTTGTGACTGAGATGAAGATCAGATCACATTTTATGACCAATTTGTGCAGAAATCCATATCATTCCAAAGGGTTCACATACTTTTTCTTGCAACTGTATATATATATACTCACCTAAAGAATTATTAGAAACACCATACTAATACGGTGTTGGACCCCCTCTTGCCTTCAGAACTGCCTTAATTCTACGTGGCATTGATTCAACAAGGTGCTGATAGCATTCTTTAGAGATGTTGGCCCATATTGATAGGATAGCATCTTGCAGTTGATGGAGATTTGAGGGATGCACATCCAGGGCATGAAGCTCCCATTCCACCTCATCCCAAAGATTCTCTATTGGGTTGAGATCTGGTGACTGTGGGGGCCATTTTAGTACAGTTAACTCATTGTCATGTTCAATGGTGATGATGGGTACATGGTGGTCATGAAGGGATGGACATGGTCAGAAACAATGCTCAGGTAGCCCGTGGCATTTAAACGATGACCAATTGGCACTAAGGGGCCTAAAGTGTGCCCAGAAAACATCCCCACACCATTACACCACCACCACCAGCCTGCACAGTGGTAACAAGGCATGATGGATACATGTTCTCATTCTGTTTACGCCAAATTCGGACTCATTTGTACAGGGAGTGCAGAATTATTAGGCAAATGAGTATTTTGACCACATCATCCTCTTCATGCATGTTGTCTTACTCCAAGCTGTATAGGCTCGAAAGCCTACTACCAATTAAGCATATTAGGTGATGTGCATCTCTGTAATGAGAAGGGGTGTGGTCTAATGACACCCTATATCAGGTGTGCATAATTATTAGGCAACTTTCCTTTCCTTTGGCAAAATGGGTCAAAAGAAGGACTTGACAGGCTCAGAAAAGTCAAAAATAGTGAGATATCTTGCAGAGGGATGCAGCACTCTTAAAATGGCAAAGCTTCTGAAGCGTGATCATCGAACAATCAAGCGTTTCATTCAAAATAGTCAACAGGGTCGCAAGAAGCGTGTGGAAAAACCAAGGTGCAAAATAACTGCCCATGAACTGAGAAAAGTCAAGCGTGCAGCTGCCAAGATGCCACTTGCCACCAGTTTGGCCATATTTCAGAGCTGCAACATCACTGGAGTGCCCAAAAGCACAAGGTGTGCAATACTCAGAGACATGGCCAAGGTAAGAAAGGCTGAAAGACGACCACCACTGAACAAGACACACAAGCTGAAACGTCAAGACTGGGCCAAGAAATATCTCAAGACTGATTTTTCTAAGGTTTTATGGACTGATGAAATGAGAGTGAGTCTTGATGGGCCAGATGGATGGGCCCGTGGCTGGATTGGTAAAGGGCAGAGAGCTCCAGTCTGACTCAGACGCCAACAAGGTGGAGGTGGAGTACTGGTTTGGGCTGGTATCATCAAAGATGAGCTTGTGGGGCCTTTTCGGGTTGAGGATGGAGTCAAGCTCAACTCCCAGTCCTACTGCCAGTTTCTGGAAGACACCTTCTTCAAGCAGTGGTACAGGAAGAAGTCTGCATCCTTCCAGAAAAACATGATTTTCATGCAGGACAATGCTCCATCACACGCGTCCAAGTACTCCACAGCGTGGCTGGCAACAAAGGGTATAAAAGAAGAAAATCTAATGACATGGCCTCCTTGTTCACCTGATCTGAACCCCATTGAGAACCTGTAGTCCATCATCAAATGTGAGATTTACAAGGAGGGAAAACAGTCCACCTCTCTGAACAGTGTCTGGGAGGCTGTGGTTGCTGCTGCACGCAATGTTGATGGTGAACAGATCAAAACACTGACAGAATCCATTGATGGCAGGCTTTTGAGTGTCCTTGCAAAGAAAGGTGGCTATATTGGTCACTGATTTGTTTTTGTTTTGTTTTTGAATGTCAGAAATGTATATTTGTGAATGTTGAGATGTTATATTGGTTTCACTGGTAAAAATAAATAATTGAAATGGGTATATATTTGTTTTTTGTTAAGTTGCCTAATAATTATGCACAGTAATAGTCACCTGCACACACAGATATCCCCCTAAAATAGCTAAAACTAAAAACAAACTAAAAACTACTTCCAAAAATATTCAGCTTTGATATTAATGAGTTTTTTGGGTTCATTGAGAACATGGTTGTTGTTCAATAATAAAATTAATCCTCAAAAATACAACTTGCCTAATAATTCTGCACTCCCTGTATGTCTCAACAGAAATCGAGACTCATCAGACCAGGCAACATTTTTCCAGTCTTCAACAGTCCAATTTTGGTGAGCTCATGCAAATTGTAGCCTCTTTTTCCTTTTTGTAGTGGAGATGAGTGGTACCCGGTGGGGTCTTCTGCTGTTGTAGCCCATCCGCCTTAAGGTTGTGCGTGTTGTGGCTTCACAAATGCTTTGCTGCAGACCTTGGTTGTAACGAGTAGTTATTTCAGTCAATGTTGCTCTTCTATCAGCTTGAATCAGTCGGCCCATTCTCCTCTGACCTCCAGCATCAACAAGGCATTTTCGCCCACAGGACGGCCGCATACTGGAGGTTTTTCCCTTTTCACACCATTCTTTGTAAACCCTAGAAATGGTTGTGCGTGAAAATCCCAGTAACTGAGCAGATTGTGAAATACTCAGAACGGCCCGTCTGGCACCAACAACCATGTCACGCTCAAAATGGCTTAAATCACCTTTCTTTCCCATTCTGACATTCAGTTTGGAGTTCAGGAGATTGTCTTGACCAGGACCACAACCCGACATGCATCGAAGCCACTGCCATGTGATTGGTTAACTAGATAATCGCATTAATGAGAAATAGAACAGGTGTTCCTAATAATTCTTTAGGTGAGTGTATACAGTACAGACCAAAAGTTTGGACACACCTTCTCATTCAAAGAGTTTTCTTTATTTTCATGACTATGACAATTGTAGATTCACACTGAAGGCATCAAAACTATGAATTATCACATGTGGAATTATATACATAACAAAAAAGTGTGAAACACCTGAAAATATGTCCTATTCTAGGTTCTTCAAAGTAGCCACCTTTTGCTTTGATTACTGCTTTGCACACTCTTGGCATTCTCTTGATGAGCTTCAAGAGGTAGTCACCTGGAATGGTCTTCACTTCACAGGTGTGCCCTGTCAGGTGTAATAAGTGGGATTTCTTGTCTTATAAATGGAGTTGGGACCATCAGTTGCGTTGTGGAGAAGTCAGGTGGCTACACAGCTGATAGTCCTACTGAATAGACTGTTAGAATTTGTATTATGGCAAGAAAAAAGCAGCCAAGTAAAGAAAAACGAGTGGCCATCATTACTTTAAGAAATTAAGGTCAGTCAGTCCGAAAAATTGGGAAAATTTTGAAAGTGTCCCTAAGTGCAGTCACAAAAACCATCAAGCGCTACAAAGAAACTGGCTCACATGCGGACCGCCCCAGGAAAGGAAGACCAAGAGTCACCTCTGCTGCTGAGGATAAGTTCATCCGAGTCACCAGCCTCAGAAATCGCAGGTTAACAGCAGCTCAGATTAGAGACCAGGTCAATGCCACACAGCGTTCTAGCAGCAGACACATCTCTAGAACAACTGTTAGGAGGAAACTGTGTGAATCAGGCCTTCATGGTAGAATATCTGCTAGGAAACCACTGCTAAGGACAGGCAACAAGCAGAAGAGACTTGTTTGGGCTAAAGAACACAAGGAATGGACATTAGACCAGTGGAAATCTGTGCTTTGGTCTGATGAGTCCACATTTTTGATCTTTGGTTCCAACGACCGTGAAGTCCATCCAAGGTGAACGGATGGACTCTACATGCTTGGTTCCCACTGTGAAGCATGGAGGAGGGGGTATGATGGTGTGGGGTGCTTTGCTGGTGACACTGTTGGGGATTTATTCAAAATTGAAGGCATACTGAACCAGCATGGCTACCACAGCATCTTGCAGCAGCATGCTATTCCATCCTGTTTGCATTTAGTTGGACCATCATTTATTTTTCAACAGGACAATGACCCCAACACACCTCCAGGCTGTGTAAGGGCTATTTGACCATGAAGGAGAGTGATGGGGCGCTGCGCCAGATGACCTGGCCTCCACAGTCACCGGACCTGAACCCAATAGAGATGGTTTGTGGTGAGCTGGACCGCAGAGTGAAGGCAAAGGGGCCAACAAGTGCTAAGCATCTCTGGGAACTCCTTCAAGACTGTTAGAAGACCATTTCAGGTGACTACCTCTTGAAGCTCATCAAGAGAATGCCAAGAGTGTGCAAAGCAGTAATCAAAGCAAAAGGTGGCTACTTTGAAGAACCTAGAATATGACATATTTTCCGTTGTTTCACACTTTTTTGTTATGTATATAATTCCACATGTGATAATTCATAGTTTTGATGCCTTCAGTGTGAATCTACAATTTTCATAGTCATGAAAATAAAGAAAACTCTTTGAATGAGAAGGTGCGTCCAAACTTTTGGTCTGTACTGTATATATATATATATAGGAGTACGTGCAGTTTGGGGCAAAAGTTTGACCTTTCTTTAGTCTACCTGGTACCTCTTACCTTCTCCTTGCGAGCCTCGGGAGCGCGCGATCTTCTGCGCATGCGCGGCTACACAGGAGGAAGGGAGGTACTATATAAACATGGCGGCGCCCTTGTGTAGCGCCGCTCAGCCGCGCTCTACTGCCCCTCTTTTATGGTAAGCGATTGCTGTAGTATCCAGTACTCTTCTAGTGATTGTTGTTAATGATGTCCTGCACTTGCAGTTAGAGCGTTGCAGCGATCTGTGTGTTACCTTACTGTCAGCCGTGTTTCACAGCCTAGAAGAGGCAGGCCTTAGGGAGACTGTGGCTGAAAATCGTTTATGTATATTTATATATATATATGGGGAGATATCTGTAAGACTGCTCTGCTCTATTACAGATGTCACAGCGGGATCATAATGCTCCTGGGAGAAAGTCATCTGGGAAGAGAAAACACACAGTATGCAGATCGGGTGGCACACCTCTGCCAGATGCTAGTGAACACTGTTTTTGCTCAGACTGCAGAGCAAAGGATTTTCTGGTGGAAGACCAGCCACTTTCTAATAGGGATATGTTGCTCTGGAAGAAGGACTTTGTGCATGACTCCTTTGCGCAGTTTAAACGCTCAATAAATGAGTAATACTCCTGACAAAGGGCCAACAAGAAGATAGTCTCTGGGGGGGAACCCCCAAAAGTAGATTTAGCAGTATCTAAGCTGTTTAAGCGTACATTAGTACCGGGTGAGGACGGCTCTAATTTTTCGGATCCAATGGACCGGAAAGTAGATAACGCCCTTCGCAGATGTTATCTCACAGCCTCAGCTCAAGCAAAGTATGCTATTTCTTCCTAAACTGTGGCAAAAAATCTTAGATCCTGGCTTCTCCAGATGGAGGAGTAAATAGATAAAGGAGTACCCAGAGATGACATTCTCTGTTAATTTAAGAAGATCGCACTAGCCTCGGATTTTCTATGTGATACCTCTGTTCAACAGGCCAGATTTGCGGCGAGATCTATGTCTCTATCTACAGCAGGCAGAAGGTCATTACGGATTAAACCATGGGGTGCCCACTCCAAAAATACCTTGTGTTTGATGGAATTCCACCCTAACAGGCTGTTTGGTCCTGAATTAGATACCCTGATGAAGAACCTATCAGACAAGAAGGTCAAATCTCTTCCTTATTCTAACAGGAGAAAATGGTCCTCTTCTTTTCGTTCATCTTACAGATCAGAGCGGAGGAGATCAGATAGAGGTGAACCATCTACGCCAAGAGGTGGAGCGCTGCCGAGAAGGCCAGCCCAGCAGAGAAGAGGGTGAGGAAGAGGGAATCCAGCCAACAGTCGTAGACTGAAGTTCTGACGCCAGAGGTATACCTGTAGGGGGAAGACTACGGTTTTTCTACCCACAATGGGAAAAAGTAATAAAAGATCTGTGGGTGTTGAACTTGATAAAAGGAGGTTATCGCATAGAGCTGATTGCTCACCCCCCAAACAGGTACATCATAACATCAAGGTTGGCTATAAAGACAGCTCCTATTAGAACGGGCAGTAAAATAATTAATTCACATTAAAGTCCTAGAGATGGTTCCCCATTCAGAAATAAAGTGAGGTCTTTACTCCAGGGTATTTTTGGTTCCAAAACCTCAGATGAAGTGGAGACCTATTATAGACCTGAGATTCCTAAACA
Organism: Bufo gargarizans; assembly: GCF_014858855.1. NCBI lineage: Eukaryota > Metazoa > Chordata > Amphibia > Anura > Bufonidae > Bufo > Bufo gargarizans. The sequence continues at coordinate 36,674 of NC_058081.1, read as the reverse complement.
GATACATAAGGAAAAAGAAGAAGTTCAGCATGGAGACAGTACAGTCCGTGCTGAACATATTAGAACCTGGAGATTACCTCGCCACTATCGACTTAAAAGATCCATATCTACATATCCCTATACATGAGAAACACAGGAAATTCTTGCGGATAGCAGTATTTATTGGATTGCAGCTTCGTCATCTTAAATTCACTTCACTACAGTTCGGAATCTCTTCTGTCTCGTTCATAAAAGTGGTCGTAGCAGTAGCAGCAGGTCTGAGAGAGCTGGGTGTATCCATAATACTGTATCTGGACGACTGGCTACTGAGGGCAGACACCGAAGAGAAACTCACATTCCATCTACAGATTGTATTTCAGAGGCTGCAATCGTTACGATGGATTATAAATAGGGATGAGCGAACTCGAACTGTATAGTTCGGGTTCGTACCGAATTTTGGGGTGTCCGTGACACGGACCCGAACCCGGACATTTTCGTAAAAGTCCGGGTTCGGGTTCGGTGTTCGTCGCTTTCTTCGCGCTTTTGTGACGCTTTCTTGGCGCTTTTTGAAAGGCTGCAAAGCAGCCAATCAACAAGCGTCATACTACTTGCCCCAAGAGGCCATCACAGCCATGCCTACTATTGGCATGGCTGTGATTGGCCAGAGCACCATGTGACCCAGCCTCTATTTAAGCTGGAGTCACATAGCGCCGCCCGTCACTCTGCTCTGATTAGCGTAGGGAGAGGTTGCGGCTGCGACAGTAGGGCGAGATTAGGCAGATTAACTCCTCCAAAGGACTTGATTAACTGATCGATCTGCAGCTGTGGATCATTGAGCTGCTGATCCTCAATTGCTCACTGTTTTTAGGCTGCCCAGACCGTTTGTCAGTCACATTTTTCTGGGGTGATCGGCGGCCATTTTGTGTCTTGTGGTGCGCCAGCACAAGCTGCGACCAAGTGCATTTAACCCTCAATGGTGTGGTTGTTTTTTGGCTAAAGCCTACATCAGGGTGAAGCTGTCACACCAAGTGCATTTAACCAGCAATAGTCTGTTCATTTTTTGGCCATATACTACATCAGGGGCAAGCTGCGCCTGTCACCAAGTGCATTTAACCCTCAATGGTGTGGTTGTTTTTTGGCTAAATCCTACATCAGGGTGAAGCTGTCACACCAAGTGCATTTAACCCTCAATGGTGTGGTTGTTTTTTGGCTAAAGCCTACATCAGGGTGAAGCTGTCACACCAAGTGCATTTAACCAGCAATAGTCTGTTCATTTTTTGGCCATATACTACATCAGGGGCAAGCTGCGCCCGTCACCAAGTGCATTTAACCCTCAGTAGTGTGGTTGGTCAAGCTGTGACACCAAGTGCATTTAACCAGCAATAGTCTGTTCATTTTTTGGCCATATACTACATCAGGGGCAAGCTGCGCCCATCACCAAGTGCATTTAACCAGCAATAGTGTGGTTATTTTTTGGCCATATCCCAGTCTAATTCTGTCACTAAATCCATACCGGTCACCCAGCGCCTAAATACTAGGCCTCAAATTTATATCCCGCTAAATCTCTCGTTACCGCTGTCCTGTTGTGGCTGGGAAAGTTATTTAGTGTCCGTCAAAGCACATTTTTTGTTCTGGGTTGAAATACAATTCCCAATTTAGCAATTTCATAATTTAGTGGTTTCTGCTATATCAGAGCTATTTGAAATCTATCCCTAAAAGGGTATATAATATTCAAGGTGCACATTGGGTCATTCAGAATAACTTCACACACACCCGCTACTGTGTATTTCCAAGTCTAATTCTGTCACTAAATCCATACCGGTCACCCAGCGCCTAAATACTAGGCCTCAAATTTATATCCCGCTGAATTTGAATACAATACATTGGGCCAAATAATATATTTGTTGTTGTGGTGAACCATAACAATGAGAAAAACATCTAGTAAGGGACGCGGACGTGGACATGGTCGTGGTGGTGTTAGTGGACCCTCTGGTGCTGGGAGAGGACGTGGCCGTTCTGCCACATCCACACGTCCTAGTGTACCAACTACCTCAGGTCCCAGTAGCCGCCAGAATTTACAGCGATATATGGTGGGGCCCAATGCCGTTCTAAGGATGGTAAGGCCTGAGCAGGTACAGGCATTAGTCAATTGGGTGGCCGACAGTGGATCCAGCACGTTCACATTATCTCCCACCCAGTCTTCTGCAGAAAGCGCACAGATGGCGCCTGAAAACCAACCCCATCAGTCTGTCACATCACCCCCATGCATACCAGGGAAACTGTCTCAGCCTCAAGTTATGCAGCAGTCTCTTATGCTGTTTGAAGACTCCGCTGGCAGGGTTTCCCAAGGGCATCCACCTAGCCCTTCCCCAGCAGTGAAAGACATAGAATGCACTGACGCACAACCACTTATGTTTCCTGATGATGAGGACATGGGAATACCACCTCAGCATGTCTCTGATGATGACGAAACACAGGTGCCAACTGCTGCGTCTTTCTGCAGTGTGCAGACTGAACAGGAGGTCAGGGATCAAGACTGGGTGGAAGACGATGCAGGGGACGATGAGGTCCTAGACCCCACATGGAATGAAGGTCGTGCCACTGACTTTCACAGTTCGGAGGAAGAGGCAGTGGTGAGACCGAGCCAACAGCGTAGCAAAAGAGGGAGCAGTGGGCAAAAGCAGAACACCCGCCGCCAAGAGACTCCTCCTGCTACTGACCGCCGCCATCTGGGACCGAGCACCCCAAAGGCAGCTTCAAGGAGTTCCCTGGCATGGCACTTCTTCAAACAATGTGCTGACGACAAGACCCGAGTGGTTTGCACGCTGTGCCATCAGAGCCTGAAGCGAGGCATTAACGTTCTGAACCTGAGCACAACCTGCATGACCAGGCACCTGCATGCAAAGCATGAACTGCAGTGGAGTAAACACCTTAAAACCAAGGAAGTCACTCAGGCTCCCCCTGCTACCTCTTCTGCTGCTGCCGCCTCGGCCTCTTCTGCTGCTGCCGCCTCGGCCTCTTCCTCCGCCTCTGGAGGAACGTTGGCACCTGCCGCCCAGCAAACAGGGGATGTACCACCAACACCACCACCACCACCTCCGTCACCAAGCGTCTCAACCATGTCACACGCCAGCGTTCAGCTCTCCATCTCACAAACATTTGATAGAAAGCGTAAATTCCCACCTAGCCACCCTCGATCCCTGGCCCTGAATGCCAGCATTTCTAAACTACTGGCCTATGAAATGCTGTCATTTAGGCTGGTGGACACAGACAGCTTCAAACAGCTCATGTCGCTTGCTGTCCCACAGTATGTTGTTCCCAGCCGGCACTACTTCTCCAAGAGAGCCGTGCCTTCCCTGCACAACCGAGTATCCGATAAAATCAAGTGTGCACTGCGCAACGCCATCTGTAGCAAGGTCCACCTAACCACAGATACGTGGACCAGTAAGCACGGCCAGGGACGCTATATCTCCCTAACTGCACACTGGGTAAATGTAGTGGCAGCTGGGCCCCAGGCGGAGAGCTGTTTGGCGCACGTCCTTCCGCCGCCAAGGATCGCAGGGCAACATTCTTTGCCTCCTGTTGCCACCTCCTCCTTCTCGGCTTCCTCCTCCTCTTCTTCCACCTGCTCATCCAGTCAGCCACACACCTTCACCACCAACTTCAGCACAGCCCGGGGTAAACGTCAGCAGGCCATTCTGAAACTCATATGTTTGGGGGACAGGCCCCACACCGCACAGGAGTTGTGGCGGGGTATTGAACAACAGACCGACGAGTGGTTGCTGCCGGTGAGCCTCAAGCCCGGCCTGGTGGTGTGTGATAATGGGCGAAATCTCGTTGCAGCTCTGGGACTAGCCAATTTGACGCACATCCCTTGCTTGGCGCATGTGCTGAATTTGGTGGTGCAGAAGTTCATTCACAACTACCCCGACATGTCAGAGCTGCTGCATAAAGTGCGGGCCGTCTGTTCGCGCTTCCGGCGTTCACATCCTGCTGCTGCTCGCCTGTCTGCGCTACAGCGTAACTTCGGCCTTCCCGCTCACCGCCTCATATGCGACGTGCCCACCAGGTGGAACTCCACCTTGCACATGCTGGACAGACTGTGCGAGCAGCAGCAGGCCATAGTGGAGTTTCAGCTGCAGCACGCACGGGTCAGTCGCACTACAGAACAGCACCACTTCACCACCAATGACTGGGCCTCCATGCGAGACCTGTGTGCCCTGTTGCGCTGTTTCGAGTACTCCACCAACATGGCCAGTGGCGATGACACCGTTATCAGCGTTACAATACCACTTCTATGTCTCCTTGAGAAAACACTTAGGGCGATGATGGAAGAGGAGGTGGCCCAGGAGGAGGAGGAGGAGGAGGAGGAAGAGGGGTCATTTTTAGCACTTTCAGGCCAGTCTCTTCGAAGTGACTCAGAGGGAGGTTTTTGGCAACAGCAGAGGCCAGGTACAAATGTGGCCAGCCAGGGCCCACTACTGGAGGACGAGGAGGACGAGGATGAGGAGGAGGTGGAGGAGGATGAGGATGAAGCATGGTCACAGCGGGGTGGCACCCAACGCAGCTCGGGTCCATCACTGGTGCGTGGCTGGGGGGAAAGGCAGGACGATGACGATACGCCTCCCACAGAGGACAGCTTGTCCTTACCCCTGGGCAGCCTGGCACACATGAGCGACTACATGCTGCAGTGCCTGCGCAACGACAGCAGAGTTGCCCACATTTTAACCTGTGCGGACTACTGGGTTGCCACCCTGCTGGATCCACGCTACAAAGACAATGTGCCCACCTTACTTCCTGCACTGGAGCGTGATAGGAAGATGCGCGAGTACAAGCGCACGTTGGTAGACGCGCTACTGAGAGCATTCCCAAATGTCACAGGGGAACAAGTGGAAGCCCAAGGCCAAGGCAGAGGAGGAGCAAGAGGTCGCCAAGGCAGCTGTGTCACGGCCAGCTCCTCTGAGGGCAGGGTTAGCATGGCAGAGATGTGGAAAACTTTTGTCAACACGCCACAGCTAACTGCACCACCACCTGATACGCAACGTGTTAGCAGGAGGCAACATTTCACTAACATGGTGGAACAGTACGTGTGCACACCCCTCCACGTACTGACTGATGGTTCGGCCCCATTCAACTTCTGGGTCTCTAAATTGTCCACGTGGCCAGAGCTAGCCTTTTATGCCTTGGAGGTGCTGGCCTGCCCGGCAGCCAGCGTTTTGTCTGAACGTGTATTCAGCACGGCAGGGGGCGTCATTACAGACAAACGCAGCCGCCTGTCTACAGCCAATGTGGACAAGCTGACGTTCATAAAAATGAACCAGGCATGGATCCCACAGGACCTGTCCGTCCCTTGTCCAGATTAGACATTAACTACCTCCCCATAACCATATATTATTGGACTCCAGGGCACTTCCTCATTCAATCCTATTTTTATTTTCATTTTACCATTATATTGCGAGGCTACCCAAAGTTGAATGAACCTCTCCTCTGCCTGTGTGCTAGGCCTAAATATATGCCAATGGACTGTTGCAGTGGTGGGTGACGTGAAGCCTGATTCTCTGCTATGACATGCAGACTAATTCTCTGCTGACATGAAGCCAGATTGTCTGTTACGGGACCTCTCTCCTCTGCCTGGGTGCTGGGCCTAAATTTATGACAATGGACTGTTGCAGTGGTGGCTGACGTGAAGCCTGATTCTCTGCTATGACATGCAGACTGATTCTCTGCTGACATGAAGCCAGATTGTCTGTTACAGGACCTCTCTGCTCTGCCTGTGTGCTGGGCCTAAATATATGCCAATGGACTGTTGCAGTGGTGGGTGACGTGAAGCCTCATTCTCTGCTATGACATGCAGACTGATTCTCTGCTGACATGAAGCCAGATCGTCTGTTACGGGACCTCTCTGCTCTGCCTGTGTGTGTGCTGGGCCTAAATATATGCCAATGGACTGTTCCAATGTTGGGTGACGTGAAGCCTGATTCTCTGCTATGACATGCAGACTGATTCTCTGCTGACATGAAGACAGATTCTCTGTTACGGGACCTCCCTCCTCTGCCTGTGTGCTAGGCCTAAATATATGCCAATGGACTGTTGCAGTGGTGGGTGACGTGAAGCCTCATTCTCTGCTATGACATGCAGACTGATTCTCTGCTGTCATGAAGCCAGATTGTCTGTTACGGGACCTCTCTGCTCTGCCTGTGTGCTAGGCCTAAATATATGCCAATGGACTGTTGCAGTGGTGGGTGACGTGAAGCCTCATTCTCTGCTATGACATGCAGACTGATTCTCTGCTGACATGAAGCCAGATTGTCTGTTACGGGACCTCTCTCCTCTGCCTGTGTGCTAGGCCTAAATATATGACAATGGACTGTTGCAGTGGTGGCTGACGTGAAGCCTCATTCTCTGCTATGACATGCAGACTGATTCTCTGCTGACATGAAGACAGATTCTCTGTTACGGGACCTCTCTCCTCTGCCTGTGTGTGTGCTGGGCCTAAATATATGCCAATGGACTGTTGCAGTGGTGGCTGACGTGAAGCCTCATTCTCTGCTATGACATGCAGACTAATTCTCTGCTGACATGAAGACAGATTCTCTGTTACGGGACCTCTCTCCTCTGCCTGTGTGTGTGCTGGGCCTAAATATATGCCAATGGACTGTTGCAGTGGTGGCTGACGTGAAGCCTCATTCTCTGCTATGACATGCAGACTGATTCTCTGCTGACATGAAGCCAGATTCTCTGTTACGGGACCTCTCTCCTCTGCCTGTGTGTGTGCTGGGCCTAAATATATGCCAATGGACTGTTGCAGTGGTGGCTGACGTGAAGCCTCATTCTCTGCTATGACATGCAGACTGATTCTCTGCTGACATGAAGCCAGATTCTCTGTTACGGGACCTCTCTCCTCTGCCTGTGTGTGTGCTGGGCCTAAATTTATGACAATGGATTGTTGCAGTGGTGGCTGACGTGAAGCCTCATTCTCTGCTATGACATGCAGACTAATTCTCTGCTGACATGAAGCCAGATTCTCTGTTACGGGACCTCCCTCCTCTGCCTGGGTGCTGGGCCTAAATATATGCCAATGGACTGTTGCAGTGGTGGCTGACGTGAAGCCTCATTCTCTGCTATGACATGCAGACTGATTCTCTGCTGACATGAAGACAGATTCTCTGTTACGGGACCTCTCTCCTCTGCCTGGGTGCCGGGGCCTAAATATCTGAGAATGGACTGTTCCAGTGGTGGGTGACGGGAAGCCAGATTCTCTGCTATGGAACCTCTCTCCAATTGATTTTGGTTAATTTTTATTTATTTAATTTTTATTTTAATTCATTTCCCTATCCACATTTGTTTGCAGGGGATTTACCTACATGTTGCTGCCTTTTGCAGCCCTCTAGCTCTTTCCTGGGCTGTTTTACAGCCTTTTTAGTGCCGAAAAGTTCGGGTCCCCATTGACTTCAATGGGGTTCGGGTTCGGGACGAAGTTCGGATCGGGTTCGGATCCCGAACCCGAACATTTCCGGGATGTTCGGCCGAACTTCTCGAACCCGAACATCCAGGTGTTCGCTCAACTCTAATTATAAATTGGCAAAAATCCAACATGAAGCCAACTCAACAAAAACAGTTTCTAGGTTTTGTCCTAGACACAACGCTCATGTCTATATCTCTTCCTCCACAGAGGGTGGAAGTATTGTTGCAGAACATACAGGACTTGAGGCAAACAAGGCCTATTTTACTTCGTCAGATGATGAAAAGTGATAAGCGGCAGGGTTCATATTTGAATTTGCGATATTTCGCAAATATTTAGTAGAATATTCGAATATTCGTTACATTCTACATTGTTTTACTAAAAAAATTGGCATGGTAATGATATTCGTATATTAGGCGATTAATACAGGCGCGGGTCAAAAATTAATATATAGCACTATGGAATATAGTGCTATATATTAGTTTTTTTAGAATATTCATAATTTTCTAAAGTCATGATTCCATCTTGCTTAAGTTGCTTGTGGGCCAATGACTCATTGGCCCACAAGAAAGAAGCAGGGAGGAATAATGTGTTCAGATGGGAAAAATGATGAATATTCACTATAACAAATATATATCACTATATTCGAAATATTCACGAATTCTCAAAGTTCTGATATTCGAGATAAAAATTCGCTATTCGAATATTCGCGCTCAACACTAAGGATGAAGACTTTAGGTCTCATGACAGCTACCAGTCAAGCGGTATCATGGGCGAAGTGGCTTATGCAGAAATCGAGACCTCAACTCCCTGGACGAGACTACAATAATATCTTAAGAGACAAAGAACTCCTTGAGGTGGTGGCTGACATTGAAGAATGGAAGGTCATTCACCTTTCCGACATGGGCCGAGATAACGACAGACGCCTCAATGTCAGGATGGGGTGGCCACATGCAGGGCCAGATGGCGGAAGGCAGGTGGTCCCTGGAGGAACTCTCCTTACCCTCCAACATCAGAGAGATGAGGGCTCTATACAAGGCGCTTCGGCAGTTTCACTCCTCTCTATGGGGACGGGCAGTGAGGATAAAGTCGGACAATGTCAGCACAGTCTCGTACATAAATCAACAGGGAGGCACCAGATCCTTAACGCTCCTCATAGAGGTGGGATGAATTTTAGCATGGGCAGAACACAGTGTACCACAGATGACAGTGGTACATATCAAGGACAAGGACAACATCCTGGCAGACAAGCCAAGTCGCAATCTGCCCCTGAATGGTCTCTAGACTAGGAAGTCTTTCTCCACCTCACCAAGTTATGGGGTCCTCCCCAAATAGACCTGATGGCTACGAGGACCAATGCCAAGGTATCCCAATTGTGTTTCCTGTTCATAGAAGACAATACTTGGGCGCTGGATACCCTATCAGTTCCATGGCACTTCAGTATGGCCTATGTGTTTCCGCCTATCCCCATGATCCCAAAGGTCTTACAGAAGATGAAACGGAACCAGGTCTCAACGATTCTGGTATGCCCATATTGGCTTGGTTCAAGTCTCTGCTAAAAAGCACATGTTGCTTTTTATTTATACACTGAGCAGACAGCAGATCTCCCTTCCCTGTTGTGCGCTGAACCAACTCTACTTCTCCAGCTCTGCTGAGTGAGGGAGCGTCTGCCAAGCGCAGGGACAGGGAGAAGTGCACACAGCCCAGGCACTGTCATCAGCTGCTGGGGAGGACCTGGCATTAATCATTTACCTACAGTCCCTAGCTGTCAGGAATGTGACCCTGCACGCTGCGTGCTTCTGCGTCCACTGTCCTTCAACACATAGACGGACCATGCCTAGCAACAGAGAGACGGACCATGCCTAGCAACCAGATTTTAAAGGGAACCTGTCACCTGGATTTTGTGTATAGAGCTGAGAAGATGAAGGGGAGAGGGGGAGGTAAGGAGGAAGATGAAGGGGAGAGGGGGAGGTAAGGAGGAAGATGAAGGAGAGAGGGGGAGGTAAGGAGGAAGATGAAGGGGCAGAGGGGGAGGTAAGGAGGAAGATGAAGGGGCAGTGGGGAGGTAAGGAGAAAGATGAAGAAGCAGAGGGGGGGTAAGGAGGAAGATGAAGGGGCAGTGGGGGAGGTAAGGAGGAAGATGAAGGGGCAGTGGGGGAGGTAAGGAGGAAGATAAACGGGCAGTGGGGGAGGTAAGGAGGAAGATAAAGGGGCAGTGGGGGAGGTAAGGAGGATGATGAAGGGGAGAGGGGGAGGTAAGGAGGAAGATGAAGGGGCAGTGGGGGAGTTAAGGAAGAAGTTGAAGGGGAGAGGGGGAGGTAAGGAGAAAGATGAAGGGGCAGTGGGCGAGGTAAGGAGAAACATGAAGGGGCAGAGAGGGAGGTAAGGAGGAAGATGAAGGGGCAGAGGGGGAGGTAAGGAGGAAGATGAAGGGGCAGAGGGGGAGGTAAGGAGGAATATGAAGGGGCAGTGGGCGAAGTAAGGGGGAAGATGAAGAGGAGAGGGGGAGGTAAGGGGAAAGATGAAAAGGCAGAGGGGCAGGTAAGGAGAAAGAAGAAGCGGCAGTAAGGGAGGTAAGGAGGAAGATGAAGGCGCAGTGGGTGAGGTAAAGAAAAACATGAAGGGGCAGAGAGGGAGGTAAGGAGGAAGATGAAGGGGCAGAGGGCGAAGTAAGGGGGAAGATGAAGAGGAGAGGGGGAGGTAAAGAGGCAGATGAAAGGGCAGAGGGGGAGGTAAGGAGGAAGATGAAGGGGCAGAGTGTCAGGTAAGGAGGAAGATGAAGGGGCAAAGGGGGAGGTAAGGGGTAGAGGAGGAGGTAAGGACAAAGTTGAAGGGGCAGTGGGCAAGGTAAGGAAGAAGATGAAGGGGCAGAGGGGCAGGTAAGGAGAAAGTTGAAGGGGCAGTGGAGAGGAAAGGAGGAAGATAAAGGGGCAGTGGGTGAGGTAAGGAGGAAGAGGAATGGGGCAGTGGGTGAGGTAAGGAGGAAGATGAAGAGGCAGAGGGTCAGGTAAGGAGGAAGATGAAGGGGCAGAGGGTCAGGTAAGGAGGAAGATGAAGGGTAGTGGGTCAGGTAAGGAGGAAGATGAAGGGGTAGTGGGTCAGGTAAGGAGGAAGATGAAGGGGCAAAGGGGGAGGTAAGGAGGAAGAGGAAGGGGCAGACGGTCAGGTAAGGAGGAAGATGAAGGGGCAGTGAGGGAGGTAAGGAGGAAGATGAAGGGGCAGTGGGGGAGGTAAGGAGAAAGATTAAGGGGCAGAGTGTCAGGTAAGGAGAAAGTTGAAGGGGCAGTGGGGGAGGTGAGGAGGAAGAGGAATGGGGCAGAGGGTCAGGTAAGAAGGAAGATGAAGGGGCAAAGGGGGAGGTAAGGAGGAAGATGAAGGGGTAAAGTGGGAGGTAAGGAGAAAATTGAAGGGGCAGTGGGTGAGGTGAGAAGGAAGAGGAATGGGGCAGTGGGTGAGGTAAGGAGGAAGATGAAGGGGCAGTGGGTCAGGTAAGGAGGATGATGAAGGGGCAGTGGGTCAGGTAAGGAGGAGGATGAAGGGGCAGAGGGTCAGGTAAGGAGAAAGTTGAAGGGGAAGAGGAGGAGGTAAGGAGAAAGATGAAGGGGCAAAGGGGGAGGTAAGGAGGAAGATGTAGAGGCAGAGGGTCAGGTAAGGAGGAAGATGAAGGGGCAAAGGGGGAGGTAAGGAGGAAGATGAAGGGGCAGAGTGTCAGGTAAGGAGGAAGATAAAGGGGCAGTGGGTCAGGTAAGGAGGAAGATGAAGGGGCAGAGGGGGAGGTAAGGAGGAGGATGAAGGGGCAGAGGGGCAGGTAAGGAGAAAGTTGAAGGGGCAGTGGGGAGTTAAGGAGGAAGAGGAATGGGGCAGTGGGTGAGGTAAGGAGGAGGATGAAGAGGCAGAGGGTCAGGTAAGGAGGAAGATGAAGGGGCAGAGGGTCAGGTAAGGAGGAAGATGAAGGGGTAGTGGGTCCAGTAAGGAGGAAGATGAAGGGGCAAAGGGGGAGGTAAAGGTTAGAGGAGGAGGTAAGGACAAAGTTGAAGGGGCAGTGGGCGAGGTAAGGAAGAAGATGAAGGGGCAGAGGGGCAGGTAAGGAGAAAGTTGAAGGGGCAGTGGGGAGGTAAGGAGGAAGAGGAATGGGCAGTGGGTGAGGTAAGGAGGAAGATGAAGAGGCAGAGTGGCAGGTAAGGAGAAAGTTGAAGGGGCAGTGGAAAGGTAAGGAGGAAGATAAAGGGGCAGTGGGTGAGGTAAGGAGGAAGATGAAGAGGCAGAGGGTCAGGTAAGGAGGAAGATGAAGGGGCAGAGGGTCAGGTAAGGAGGAAGATGAAGGGGTAGTGGGTCAGGTAAGGAGGAAGATGAAGGGGTAGTGGGTCAGGTAAGGATGAAGATGAAGGGGCAAAGGGGGAGGTGAGGAGGAAGAGGAAGGGGCAGACGGTCAGGTAAGGAGGAAGATGAAGGGGCAGTGAGGGAGGTAAGGAGGAAGATGAAGGGGCAGTGAGGGAGGTAAGGAGGAAGATGAAGGGGCAGTGGGGGAGGTAAGGAGGAAGATGAAGGGGCAGTGGGGGAGGTAAGGAGGAAGATGAAGAGGCAGAGGGTCAGGTAAGAAGGAAGATGAAGGGGCAAAGGGGGAGGTAAGGAAAAAGATAAGGGGCAGAGGGGGAGGTAAGGAGGATGATGAAGGAGCAGTGGGGAGGTAAGAAGGAAGATGAAGGGGCAGTGGGTGAGGTAAGGAGGAAGATGAAGAGGCAGAGGGTCAGGTAAGGAGGAAGATGAAGGGGCAGAGGGTCAGGTAAGGTGGAAGATGAAGGGGTAGTGGGTCAGGTAAGGAGGAAGATGAAGGGGTAGTGGGTCAGGTAAGGAGGAAGATGAAGGGACAAAGGGGGAGATAAGGAGGAAGAGGAAGGGCAGATGGTCAGGTAAGGAGGAAGATGAAGGGGCAGTGAGGGAGGTAAGGAGGAAGATGAAGGGGCACTGGGGGAGGTAAGGAGGATAATGAAGGGGCAGAGGGGGAGGTAAGGAGAAAGTTGAAGGGGCAGAGGGGGAGGTAAGGAGGAAGATGAAGAGGCAGAGGGTCAGGTAAGGAGGAAGATGAAGGGGTAGTGGGTCAGGTAAGGAGGAAGATGAAGGGGTAGTGGGTCAGGTAAGGAGGAAGATGAAGGGACAAAGGGGGAGATAAGGAGGAAGAGGAAGGGGCAGATGGTCAGGTAAGGAGGAAGATGAAGGGGCAGTGAGGGAGGTAAGGAGGAAGATGAAGGGGCACTGGGGGAGGTAAGGAGGATAATGAAGGGGCAGAGGGGGAGGTAAGGAGAAAGTTGAAGGGGCAGAGGGTCAGGTAAGAAGGAAGATGAAGGGGCAAAGGGGGAGGTAAGGAGGAAGATGAAGGGGCAGAGGGGGGAGGTAAGGAGGATGATGAAGGGGCAGTGGGTGAGGTAAGGAGGAAGATGAAGAGGCAGAGGGTCAGGTAAGAAGGAAGATGAAGGGGCAAAGGGGGAGGTAAGGAGGAAGATGAAGGGGCAGAGGGGGAGGTAAGGAGGATGATGAAGGGGGCAGTGGGTGAGGTAAGGAGGAAGATGAAGAGGCAGAGGGTCAGGTAGGGAGGAAGATGAAGGGGCAGAGGGTCAGGTAAGAAGGAAGATGAAGGGGCAAAGGGGGAGGTAAGGAGGAAGATGAAGGGGTAAAGTGGGAGGTAAGGAGAAAGATGAAGGGGCAGTGGGGGAGGTAAGGAGGAAGATGAAGAGGCAGTGGGGAGGTAAGAAGGAAGATGAAGGGGCAGTGGGGGAGGTAAGGAGGAAGATGAAGGGGCAGAGGGTCAGGTAAGGAGAAAGATGAAGGGAGGAAGGAGGAAGCAGCAGTTGACGCATAGACCAAGGAGGAAGAAGAATGTGATAAAACCTGGGGAGGGAGGAGGTCGTGATGTCATCAGCCACAACCTCAGCCCCAGTATAAATACCTGCACCTGATCTGTCCCTGTTCACACAGCATCCTCAGCCTGACTGCTCCTCAGACCGGTAAGTGTCAGCTCTTTAGACCACTGCGCTGTCTGATTTTCTCTCTTCTATCTCTGGATCAGGGACGGCAGCATTTTGAATTCTTTGTCCTGCTTGGATCATTAGGAGATTTTGGAGCAGATTTATCAGAACTGGAGCATTTTCCTGAAGCCACCAATCAGATTCCGGCTCTGATTCTTAAAAGCCTTATTTTTGAAAGCTGGATTCTGATTGGCTGCGGTCATTAACTGCGCCATTTTTCTTTTTGCACCAGTTTTGATAAATCTCCCTCCGTATGTCACTGTAGAAGTAGAATGGCGGAGCGGATATAGAGAAGCATCCTGCCGTCATTCCATGTCAGTGAATAGAACCATCAGAGTGAATTCACACCTGGCAGAAAGATCTGTGACTGACACTCAGTGCCAGGCATGTGAATGGGTTAATTCTGCAGTGAGCGCAGGAATGGGACAGCCATAGGAATTTCTGCATCAAATCTGCCGTGTGTGAATTCGCCCTGATGATTGTGTCCTGCTGCGTCTGTACAGATCCCCGTCTGGGTCTCTCAGAACCGTCCACCGGATGAGCCGAGGGTCCTATAGAGAACGTTCATCGGATTACCTCTGTATCACTGGAAAGTGGCGACAAAAGTCCACAGATCGCTGCACTGGACTGCCATGCCTGTTCTCCAGCCCTGAAGGGGTTAACCACCTGGAGAAGCTTTTGGAAAGTCATTTATTTGCGTTCGGCTCCATTTCTGTTCCCTCCCGGGTCGCTGGGCAGCAGTATTTACCAGGGAGGGAATAGGTAAACAGCAGGGGCGGCGATTGTCCACGTAATGGACTTATCGTGTCCTTGATGGTTAAATAACCAGGAATCCGCCAATCAGCGGGAAAGAGAAGAGCGGTGACTTCCAACCGAACTGCACTCATCATGTATAGTCCCTCAATCCCCCAAATGTGGACGGGGGTCCTGGAGTCAGACCGAGGGGTGTAGCTAAAGGGTGTCCACAGCCTTCTCCCCCCATCCTCTCCAGCACCAGGAGTGACTGCAGCCTTCTCCCCCATCCTCTCCAGCACCAGGTGTGACTGCAGCCTTCTCCCCCCACCTCTCCAGCACCAGGTGTGACTGCAGCCTTCTCCCCCATCCTCTCCAGCACCAGGTGTGACTGTAGCCTTCTCCCCCAACCTCTCCAGCACCAGGTGTGACTGCAGCCTTCTCCCCCATCCTCTCCAGCAACAGGTGTGACTGCAGCCTTTTCCCCCAACCTCTCCAGGACCATGTGTGACTGCAGCCTTCTCCGCCATTCCCCCCGGGGACCACATGCCCTGCTCGCCTCCCTCCTTTAGTTCCTCCAGTGGTCACAGGTGTGTCCAGGGTGTGGCCTTTATGTTTTCTGAACATTCATTGTATTTTATACGTAGCTTGTATTGCTTGCTTTTTGTTTTACTGAATATCCACATTCCATGCGGGGAAACCCCAGAGCAAGTGTTGAGAGCTCGCAGTCATACTGTTCAGCCCAGTTGTCTGTTTGGGTCTTGTGTCCCCAGAACCTGAATAACCCTAATGAGATAAAAGCGTCTGATAACGGAGGACACCAGCTCCCTGAGGCACAGACGTGTGATTGTCTCGTATCTGGACTGAAGCTGAGACCAGAACTGGACATCCAGGTCGCCTGGACGCCAAGTGACTAGTCAGCCTTTGCTTGGGCCCGTCAGCCATCGGGTGGATTCGCACTGGGGCACATTTACTATAGTGTTTGCGCCTGTTTGTAGCCGATAAAATGCTGTTCTAGGCAGTCTTATTGTTTTAGTCGCATTTACTACTGAAATTGCGCCTGTTTTGGAGGCTTTTGCGCCTCCTTTACCTATTTAGATTTTTCCCCCGACCTATTTATGTAGATGCGCCTTTCTTGCTCATGAATCTGTTGCTAAACCAGTCCACTTCTAGTGCTGAGCGAACTTGTGTTTTAGGTTTGGCATCCAAAGTTCGGGTTATCGAAGAATCCCATTATGGATTCCGCTACCACGGACCATTCTGCGCACTTGTGGGATTGGCGGCGTGTGAAATGCTCTGATTCCTGCGTGTTCTTCCCTTCCAGATCACAATGTCGTATCCAGTGAGCGCTCAGCCCCAGGCCATGCAGGGATACAGCACCAGCACCAGCCAGTGGAACTCCGACGTCATGGACTGCTGCGAGGACATGGGGATCTGTAAGTGTTGGGTGGAGGAGACCTCAGTGCAGGAACTGCTTCACCTGTAGTCTCAGGTTTCACGCCCCTCGTCGGTCTATGGCGCCCACGTGACTGTTTTATTCTGTTTTTTAGGTCTTTGTGGAGCATTTGTCCCCTGTATTCTGGCGTGTAGGGTGGCTTCAGACTTCGGAGAGTGCTGCTGCCTGCCATGTCTGCCGGGCACTTTGCTCGCCATGAGGACCGGCGTCAGGGAACGATATCACATCCCGGTAAGTCGTACACTTGGTGCGCAATTTCCATGTGGCTCTCTGGAGGCTGTTACATCCTGATAGTGAGGAGCCGGGGGCGGACATTACCACCACACGGGGGGCCCCAGAGATCACAAGAGGTTGGCTGAAAACGGCAACTAAGGGAGCGGACGTAGCACCTGTGCAGCCGATTCATGTGCAAAGGGGGGGGGGGGGCCTTCCAGACTGTAGAGCAGTAACCGAAGTGCCCAGACTGCCCTGCTGAGAGTGAGTGTGGAGTAGAGGAGTGATGGGGTGGAGCGTTGGGTGATGGGGGTGGAGCTTGGTAGGGTGAATGGGGGTGGAGCTTGGCAGGGTGAATGGGGGTGGAGCTTAGCAGAGTGATGGCGTGCGCTATTGGTCCCCTGTACATAACTTTGCTTGGGGCCATATCCCCATGTAGGGTCCCCCAGGGGTAGTAATCTAGGACATGTGGATAGTCAGACAGCATCTTCTGCTGAGTCTATGGCAGCCATTTTTATTTCAGGGCCCGGGCCCCTGGAGGTTCTGTACCAAAACAAAAAAAGTTCAGTACAAAAACAGTAAAGTCTCTGCCAGAAACAGCGCCTCCCCTGTCTACAGGCTGAGTGTGGTATGGCGTCTCTGCCCCATTGCACCAGTCAGGACCCCCGGACAGGAGGGGCGCAGCCATGTCCTTCTAGGTGCGGTTTCCCTTTCTGACTGTTTCCTTTCTCGTGTTGCAGGGAACTATCTGCAATGACTGCGTGTGCCTGACGTTCTGCGGACAGTGCACGCTTTGTCAGTTGGCCCGTGAGCTGAAACAAAGGACCTGATGGGACCGTACGGAGACACGCCGAGCCTCAATGGACTGTAACATACAGAGGGATGGTTGCTAACTGACCACCGCACCCAATGTGGGAGGAAGTGGCGCCATACTGTGCACACAAAGCCCCTATACACCTGCCGACCGCGCCCCACCACTGCCCGTACCGAGAAGGACGACTGCCCTCTCTCCATTTTATATAATATTCTCCTCTGATGCAGCCGGTGTGTAACTACATCTCCCTCCCTGCAGGCTGTCAGAGCATGCTGGGAGTTGTGGTTCCACACCAGCTGGAGACCCCTGCCCTGACTGTCTGTGTGAGTTTTATGTATTTGCATTTTATAGAATAAGATTATAATAAATACAGAGAAATGTCCCTCACTGTGTGCCGTACATTGCCCCCGCCGCCCCCTCCAGCAGTGCTGCCCCCTGGTGGGGACCCCGCGGAACGTCTCCCTAC
The DNA here is from genome assembly GCF_014858855.1 of Bufo gargarizans. NCBI lineage: Eukaryota > Metazoa > Chordata > Amphibia > Anura > Bufonidae > Bufo > Bufo gargarizans. The sequence continues at coordinate 19,529 of NC_058081.1, read as the reverse complement.
CCCGTGTTATATTAGGATTTGTCATCATCTGAACAATGATTTGTTTTTGGTTTTTCCCCAAATTCTTCTTCTACATAAAGATGAGGATAAAGGTTTTCTGTGCAGGAAGCTTAAAGGGGTATTCCGGTTCCTATCCACTGGATTGGGGATAACTGTCAGATTGGTGGGAGCCCGACCGCTAGGACCCCCACAAATCCCATTCATCCTCTATGGCAGGAGGTGGGGGAGGCTGCAGTCATACAGAATGGCCGGAGTGTCCCTTTAATGAGCCATGTGGTATACCGGTGAGGCCTAAGAGATACAGTTGCAAGAAAAAGTATGTGAACCCTTTGGAATGATATGGATTTCTGCACAAATTGGTCATAAAATGTGATCTGATCTTCATCTAAATCACAACAATAGACAATCACAGTCGGCTTAACTAATAGCACACAAAGAGTTAAATGTTACCATGTTTTTATTGAACACCCCATGTAAACATTCACAGTGCAGGTGGAAAAAGTATGTGACCCCCTAGACTAATGACATCTCCAAGAGCTAATTGGAGTGAGGTGTCGACCAGCTGGAGTCCAATCAATGAGATGAGATTGGAGGTGTTGGTTACAGCTGCCCTGCCCTATAAAAAACACACACACCAGTTCTGGGTTTGCTTTTCACAAGAAGCATTGCCTGATGTGAATGATGCCTCGCACAAAGAGCTCTCAGAAGACCTACGATTAAGGATTGCTGACTTGCATAAAGCTGGAAAGGGTTATAAAAGTATCTCCAAAAGCCTTGCTGTTCATCAGTCCACGGTAAGACAAATGGTCTATAAATGGAGGACGTTCAGCACTGCTTCTACTCTCCCTAGGAGCGGCCGTCCTGTAAAGATGACTGCAAGAGCACAGCGCAGACTGCTCAATAAGGTGAAGGAGAATCCTAGAGTGTCAGCTAAAGACTTACACAAGTCTCTGGCATATGCTAACATCCCTGTCAGCAAATCTACGATACGTAAAACACTAAACAAGAATGGATTTCATGGGGGGACACCACAGAGGAAGCCACTGCTGTCCAAAAAAACATTGCTGCACGTTTACAGTTTGCACAAGAGCACCTGGATGTTCCCCAGCAGTACTGGCAAAGTATTCTGTGGACAGATGAAACCAAAGTGGAGTTGTTTGGAAGAAACACACAACACTATGTGTGGAGAAAAAGAGGCCCAGCATACCAACCTCAAAACCTCATCCCAACTGTGAAATATGGTGGTGGGGGCATCATGGTTTGGGGCTGCTCTGCTGCGTCAGGGCCTGGACGGATTGCTATCATCAAAGGAAAAATGAATTCCCAAGTTTATCAAGACATTTTGCAGGAGAACTTAAGGCCATCTGTCCACCAGCTGAAGCTCAACAGAAGATGGGTGCTGCAACAGGACAACGACCCAAAGCATAGAAGTAACTCAACAACAGAATGGCTTAAACAGAAGAAAATCCGCCTTCTGGAGCGGGAGAGTCCTGACCTCAACCCGATGGAGATGCTGTGGCAGGACCTCAAGAAAGCGATTCACACCAGACATCCCAAGAATATTGCTGAACTGAAACCGTTCTGTAAAGAGGAATGGTCAAGAATTACTCCTGACCGTTGTGCGCGTCTGATCTGCAACTGCAGGGAACGTTTGGTGGAAGTTATTGCTGCCAAAGGAGGTTCAACCAGTTATTAAATCCAAGGGTTCACATACTTTTTCCACCTGCACTGTGAATGGTTACATGGTGTGTGCAATAAATACACGGTAACATTTAACTCTTTGTGTGTTATTAGTTAAGCCGACTGTGATTGTCTATTGTTGTGACTGAGATGAAGATCAGATCACATTTTATGACCAATTTGTGCAGAAATCCAGATCATTCCAAAGGGTTCACATACTTTTTCTTGCAACTGTATATATCATGGCTGCAGCGTCGGGGAGGATCGGCGTGGCGGTATTAGAATGGAGGGGCTTCATGGTGCTGAATATAAGGGGGAGGGTTAATACTCTAATACCGTAACTGCATTTTTATTATTATAAACTCTGATGACCCCATAACCATTTTTTTCCAAGATCTCTGCTTGCAGTCAGTGAGTAGAAGTCCCAGTCTGGCAGCGCTCCTGATCATGTGCTCCTCCTGCAGTTTATTCATTACAGGAGGATCCGTCGCTCTTCTGACTTCTGTTCTATTAAAAAAAACTTGTATTTTCCCCCAAATAATACCGTCCGTCGCTTTCTGACACATGCATTGCGCGCGGCCATCCTCCCTGTTCTGACACTGGTGTGTAGACACCCTGCTGCCAAGTGCAATGGTAACACCCAGTTGTCTATTTATTCCTACTTTTCCAGGGGGAATAACAGAGGGACGGCACAATACAGAGTTCTAAGGAAGGATGCAGTTATTACATCCTATCAGCCATGTCCGGGAGAGGACGGACCCTCAATTACAAGTCCTGCACCGGAGCCGTTACGACACGACCACACAAGTTGTCAGCCTTTGGCTGCCCCCATTCACTGACAACAAGCAGAGTTTAAACCAGTAATTGCAGCGCAGTCAAGTTGGTTGTCACTTCTGATGTGACATGGAGGCACAAGTAGCAGGTGTCCAGTAAGAATCCCCACAAACAGCTCCCCGATCCCTGAGACACATTACGCTCCGTGTTCTTGGCTTCGCGGTTCCTATAGCCCAAGTCCTGGACACGGAGGATAAATAAATGTTTGCCGTAGGATCTAATCTACATGTACAGACGAGTGCGCGGCCGTCAGCCGGATGGCGGTATTTACTAATGGGAAGAGTCATAGTCAAATAACCGGATCCATTTCTAGAAGGGGTGACTATAAGGCCAAGGCTACACAGCGACTTCAGGTAGTGCGAGTGAATGATTTTAAAGGGGTTGTCCAGGTTCAGAGCTGAACCCGGACATACCCTTATTTTCACCCCGGCAGCATCCCTGAGCCTAGCATCGGAGCATGTCATGCTCCGATGCTCTCCTGTGCCCTGCGCTAGATCGCGCAGGGCACAGGCTCTTGTGTTTTCAATAACACACTGCCGGGCGGTAACTTCCGCCCAGCAGTGTGTTCGGTGACGTCACCGGGGTTCCTGTCAGCCCCATAGAGAGCCCGGTACGTCACCGGAACTCAGAAAAATGCCTTTGCCCTGTGCAATTTAGCGCAGGGCAAAGGAGAGCATCGGAGCATGAACTGCTCCGATGCTCATGTCAGGGGGGCTGCCGGGGTGAGAATGGAGGGCTGTCCGGGTTCAGCTCTGAACCTGGACAACCCCTTTAACTATTTAATGACCGCTGCAGTCTACAGACTGCAAGCGTTCATGTGGAGGCTGCTGTGTGATAGGCTGTCTGCGCAGATATCCCTCGGTGGGTATATAAGGTGTGATAGGCTGTCTGCGCAGATATCCCTCGGTGGGTATATAAGGTGTGATAGGCTGTGTGCACACATATCCCTCGGTGGGTATATAAGGTGTGTGATAGGCTGTCTGCGCACATATCCCTCGGTGGGTATATAAGGTGTGATAGGCTGTCTGCACACATATCCCTCGGTGGGTATATAAGGTGTGTGATAGGCTGTCTGCGCAGATATCCCTCGGTGGGTATATAAGGTGTGTGATAGGCTGTCTGCACACATATCCCTCGGTGGGTATATAAGGTGTGATAGGCTGTCTGCACACATATCCCTCTGTGGGTATATAAGGTGTGATAGGCTGTCTGCACACATATCCTCGGTGGGTATATAAGGTGTGATAGGCTGTCTGCACACATATCCCTCTGTGGGTATATAAGGGGTGTGATAGGCTGTCTGCACACATATCCCTCTGTGGGTATATAAGGGGTGTGATAGGCTGTCTGCACACATATCCCTCTGTGGGTATATAAGGTGTGTGATAGGCTGTCTGCACACATATCCCTCTGTGGGTATATAAGGTGTGTGATAGGCTGTCTGCGCAGATATCCCTCGGTGGGTATATAAGGTGTGTGATAGGCTGTCTGCACACATATATCTCGGTGGGTATATAAGGTGTGATAGGCTGTCTGCACACATATCCCTCTGTGGGTATATAAGGTGTGATAGGCTGTGTGCACACATATCCCTCAGTGAGTTTCAGGGGCGTACATAGAAATCACTGGGCCCCAATCTCTAGAATCTGAGTTGGACAATTCAATAATCCGCAGCACTCGCCGGTAAATAATGAAAATAGTGGTGATTTATTCACTCAAGCAGCCAGTATACAGCGACGTTTCGACCTCAGTTGGTCTTTATCAAGCTGCTTGAGTGAATAAATCACCACTATTTTCATTATTTACCGGCGAGTGCTGCGGATTATTGAATTGTCTGGATGAGTTGGGACCCCCAGTCAGGATCCCTATCTGCGCGCACCATTTGGCTTGTAAGCCATTTCCTGGTCAGTACCCAAATGAGTGGGATGAGTAGTGCTGCCAACCCCTGAATTTTCTAGAATCTGAGTTGGACCCATAGCAGCCCTCAGGCTACGTGCACATCGAGAGCAGAAGCCTCCGTTGCAGATTCTGGCAAAAACAAAGGGCAAAATAATGCTGCAAGCTGGATCGCGACTGACCCCATGATTGTGAATGGGACCCGGCAGGTGCCGGCAGTGTTTGCTGTATGTGGAACAGAACACCAGACTCTGATCACAGGTGACTGCCTGGCCTTCCCCATGGACTCTGCCCGCTGCTGCTTCACCTCCTCCCCGATGCTGAGTGACTGTATGTGCTGCTGGCAGAGCGCGGTCAGGGCCTCGGGAAGATCTTCACCGAGCTGGACTGGAGTCTGGACTGGTGACGATGCTGGATCAGGTCAGGTCCGGACTGGGCAGTCAGGTCACTGTGCGGCGCGTGCTGGCAGAGGAACAGGACAGGGACAAGTGCAGACACCGAAAACAATAGGATTTAATCCAGTCACAACTGATGTTTCTCTGACTGCTGCAGAACCTCCTAATACACACCTCAGCTGCTGCAGAACCTCCTAATACACACCTCAGCTGCTGCAGAACCTCCTAATACAGACCTCATCTGCTGCAGAACCTCCAAATACACACCTCAGCTCCTGCAAAACCTTCTAATACAAACCTCAGCTGCTGCAGAACCTCCTAATACACACCTCAACTGCAGCAGAACCTCCTAATACACACCTCAGCTGCTGCAGAACCTCCAAATACACACCTCAGCTGCTGCAGAACCTCCAAATACACACCTCAGCTGCTGCAGAACCTCCAAATACACACCTCAGCTGCTGCAAAACCTTCTAATACAAACCTCAGCTGCTGCAGAACCTCCTAATACACACCTCAACTGCAGCAGAACCTCCTAATACACACCTCAGCTGCTGCAGAACCTCCTAATACACACCTCAACTGCAGCAGAACCTCCTAATACACACCTCAGCCACTGCAGAACCTCCAAATACACACCTCAGCTGCTGCAGAACCTCCAAATACACACCTCAGCTGCTGCAGAACCTCCAAATACACACCTCAGCTGCTGCAGAACCTCCTAATACACACCTCAACTGCAGCAGAACCTCCTAATACACACCTCAGCCACTGCAGAACCTCCAAATACACACCTCAGCTGCTGCAGAACCTCCAAATACACACCTCAGCTGCTGCAGAACCTCCAAATACACACCTCAGCTGCTGCAGAACTTCCAAATACACACCTCAGCTGCTGCAGAACCTCCAAATACACACCCTAGCTGCTGAAGGACAGAAAAATATTTCAAGCATCAGCTCTGCACATTTGACATCCGTTTGAGCCATTTCCATCTGAGATCCTTTATTTTAAATGGAAAAAAGTCCTTCACGCAAAACAGAGAACTAAACATTGATATGAACCCAACCTACGAAGAGAGAACTACAACTCCCAGCATGTCCAGAATATTATACATAAGACAGTTTTAAAAGGTGAGAGCTTTAAAAGGAAATAACTATAACCCCCGGGTATTAGTATACCTTACAGAGAGGTGGCATGAGGAGAGAACTACAACTCCCAGCATTACCAGACTGTACTAGGGCATAAGTTGAAATTACATGGAGAGGGATGCCTGCCGGAATCCTTCAACGCAAATGTGAAAGTAACGTTAGCTAGACTAGAACCTTCTAGTGGGAAGGGTGGAGAAACTCAGCGCAAACAGATACAATGTTTCAGCTCCCGTCTGTCATAGACTTACATTACAGCTTCAATGAAACTCAATGGCAATGGCACAGCTTTTTTTTTCCAGACAAAAACAAGTTTCCAGTCATAACAGAGCGAAAACCAGACCTTTAACCCCTTAAAGACATAAGGACGTGACATAAGGACCATAAGGTCCACCAGGTGCTGGGGCAAGATTGCGGGGGAATCGGGGCACCATGGCTGCTCTTACCGGCAGACATCCATGCCGATTAAGGGCAGCATGTTGTCTTTCTGTCCACCTCCAGCTCCAAGCGCTGCTATTGGCCGGTCAATGAAGAGTGGCACATCGCAGCGCTGGAAACAGAAGGCAGCTGTGGGGGGGGGGGGAATGGTCATGGGGAGGTGACCGGTGCTGAACTAGTCAGCCCCGGTCTCCTCCGAGGTCAGGCAGGGGACGCCAATGTTTGGTGTCCCCTGCCAGCGTTGCGATTGGCTGGAACAACGCTCCAGCCAATGGCAGCTCTATAGCAGCACGGGAAAGGGCTGAACCTCTCGGCAGGCAGCTATTCTAGCTGGTGACTGCAGGCAGAGGTTCTGTGCTTCACTGTGCTGCTTGTTGGCTTGTGGGATTTGGGACACTGCAATTTGAGCGTTTCCTGCTGAAAGAAGAACATCTGGAATTGCTGCACTAATTATTTTTTTTTCATTTGCAGCTGTTCCAGATCCCTAAACCACCCTCATTGTTTTCTACTCCTTTTCTCTATATTTCAAAGTTATTACAAGTCCCTTGATGTGTGAAAACACAACATACACACCCCTCACACTAAAGATTTACACGTCTCACACTCCAATAAAATATAAATGGCCGGTCCGTCCAGGCGAGTGTACTCCGCTGAAGAGGCAGACGCCTCGGATACTGAGTCTGCCAGTGAGGGAGAAGAGGAGGCCACTTTCCTCTACTCCTCGACCCCCTCATCATCCGCTGATGAGAGACCCTCTAGAAGGTGCCCCAGAACAACAGCAGAGGCAGCCCCCCAGAGTGACCCCATATGGACCCCACCCCCTAAAGATTATCAGCCCCAAATTCCAGATTTTGAGGGCAGCTCCAGAATACAGATAGACTACGAGGGCTTCACTGAACTCGATTTTTTCAAAATCTTCTACTCTGAAGATTTTGTAAATTTAATGGTGGCCCAAATCAATTTATACACCCAACAATTCATTGATCATAACCCTACATCGGCATACGCTAGACCCCGAGGTTGGACCCCAGTAAGTGTAACAGAGATGATGACATTTTGGGGGCTCGTGCTGTATATGGGCATTGTAAAGAAGCCAAACGGTCGACAATATTGAAGTTCGGACATTTTCTACCAGACTCCAATTTACAGTAACACCATGACCCCGAAACGATTTGAGTCAATTTGGAAATTCAAGTATAACTATTGCGCTGAGTGTACCTATATTATAGTTATTTTAAAACATAACTTTTATTTTGTCGATATTTAGAATATAATGACACTTATATGAAAACAATGCTTGTGTTGCACTGCTTTCTTAGAGGAGTGTCAGGCGCGACAGATAGATTCCGATTGTTCAGGCAGCGGTTTTTGACAAGGGTCGCTTTCCTAAAAAGTATTTAGGTGGGTTCTATCCCTACATACACTAGTCGTGGTGAGTTGGGAGAACCCTAACAGGCTGTATTCCGGGCACCCGCCCTTATAAGGGCGACCCACAGCCGGTAACAAAAGCCCCCCAAATGTGCCAGTAACAAGAGCCCCCCCTAATGTGCCAGTAACAAGAGCACCCCCCTTAATGTGCCAGTAACAAGAGCCCCCCCAATGTGCCAGTAACAATAGCCCCCCCAATGTGCCAGTAACAAGAGCCTCCCCTAATGTGCCAGTATCAAGAGCCCCCCCAATGTGCCAGTAACAAGAGGGCCCCCCTAATGTGCCAGTAACAAGAGCCCCCCCAATGTGCCAGTAACAAGAGCCCCCCCTAATGTGCCAGTAACAAGAGCCCCCCCTAATGTGTCAGTAAAACTATTGTACATATAAAAAGAAACTAAAAACTTATACTTACCTCCATGTCATCGATACGATGCAGGCCTCTTCTGGCCTGTGTCCCGTGCTGTACGGCTCAGGCAGCGCGATGACGTCATCGCGCCACCCTTTTGATAAGCTGCCGGCATAGTGCCAGCAGCCTATCAGAGACACAGGGGAGGGACACGCCTCTCCTTCCCTGCCCCACAGCACAGCCATCTGTATCTCTGTCCTGAGGACGGTGATACAGATGGCTATGGAGATGAGTGCTTCCATAATGGAAGGGCTCACCTCCCTGTGCCCTGCAGCCGCCACCCCCACTGCTGAGCAGCTCGGGGGGGGGGGGGGGGGGATTTCCCAGTTGCCCCCCCCCCTGGATCCGTCAGTGAGTGGGAGAAACAACTATAAATAGAGAAGGTTAAACGACCCTAATAGCCACACCTGGGAAAGAGGATGAGGCAAGCACCAGAAACAACACAGATGTCATTTGCTCCAAACAGAAACCATGTCAGATCAAACCACGTGTTGCCAGTCTCACCGATCTCCTGTTACCTGTCACAGGAACGTCCGTGACAAGCAAATAGGCAAGGTATGGCATAAAGATTTACAGACTTTGTGAGAGTAGCTCTGGGTACACTTCACAGAGTCGCCGAAGAAGGCTGCAGAGGGGTCAATGGAGGAGACCCCGAAAGAAATGAGTGAGCTGAAGGGTCTACGGCCTGATAACCAGGTGAAGAGCAAAGGCACCAAAGAAATACAGAAAACTACGGTAGACACCGATAAAGTGTTTGAAGGGACCCTGGGTGGAACCCCCACAGGGTCTCCAAAAAAGAATGGTGATATTCCTATATCATCTGCTGCCGATGGACCAGGAGGGCCAAGAGGGGGTCGCTTCCAACAAACTAGTGCGAAAAACTAACAAAAAACAGAAGAAGTTTGACCGGCCCGGGCTGAAGAGAAATACATCTTGGCTTGATATGCCGAAGAACATGACCAAGCGAAGGCGGATGCTCGAGAAAAAGAGACCAAGGCCCTCTTCTTGGCCTACAGCCCTTGAAGAAGCGCTTGAGAAGCGAGATGAATGTTAGAGGCTGAACAAGCAACTCAAAGCAGGGATGGAAGATTTCATGAGCTCAAAGGATGATGTCAGGAAGAACTTCTATGAGTTGAAGAAGTCTAAGCCAGAGCCTGTTAAGAATGGGTCTGGAGATGGTGGTGCCGACCGAGGGGGGGAAGATCTTTCTGCTAAGCCCGCTGATGGGACTGATGTGAATGCAGAGGCCAAGAGACTCGTGGCAATGAGTAGCCAGGACATGGTAATGAATGATGTTCCTTCTGCCGTCAGTGCCTTACAGAAATCCAGCGGTCTGCTGGAGAAGAAATACCAGGAGACAGACGACCAGCATGCAGATAGTGTCTACTACTGTGAGATGACTCTCCTAGAGCTTAAACGATTGGGGAACAATATTCTGAGTGAACCTCTGTAGGGTTTGCCAGAAGGCAACGAGTCTGGTGAAGATCCTAATGTCCCCAGTGCCTCCAACCTTGATGAGAAGGAGGAGGAGGAGTTATTAAGGCAAGGATATGATGCCATGTCCGTGAAGGAAGAAAAGGCTAGTAAAGTAAATGGAGGTGCCAAAGAAATAGAGGCTGAAGAAGCTAAGGCCGAGGTCTTGAAATGGAAGAAATCCTTGGATGTTCCAGAGACCAAGGTTAGGGCGGAAGGAGCGACTGTCGAAGTGGGAAAAGCCACTGAAGATGCAGAAGACTCTGAAGCTGGCCCCAAACCCAAAGAAACCCCTGCTGAGAATAATGGGACAGTGGTTCAGATGCATGGAAAAGGAGTGAGTCGTAAGAAACCTGCTTTGCTGATGGAGCCTCACAAGGCAAAGGAGAAAGGGTCGGGACACGACCATGACTGGGACCAGTTCAGTCAAGAGTTACCGCAGTCCAAGTAAGGACATGAGGGGCCTGTGCAGAAGCCAGGAAATATAAAAAGAGAGTACCTGCTCATGAGATGGGCAAGAAAATCCCAGAGGACTTGATAGCTCTGTAATAAACTCATGAGGGTGACAAACCAAGCGCTGTTGTCCTGGGTCTGGCAGAATAAGGGGAAGACTGTAGGCCAGGTCAATGCCCGTTCACCAGCATCTGGATTTGATGTTAGTGTTCACCCTTATGGGCATGAATAAAGGGGGGGGGGGTGTATGTGAGATAGTGACAGATCTCACAGAGGTGAGAGGCAAGGAATGGGTGGATAGTGCGGTCCACACCCCTTTTTTAGCACAGGTGAGACCAGCTGGAGATGCTTGGGCTGGCATAAAGCACCTCCCAGGGTGTCAGTCTAGGGCAGGGATGGGCAAACTGCGGCTCTCCAGCTGTTGTAAAACTACAAATCCCATCATACCCTGCTGTAGGCTGATAGCTGTAGGCAGACTGGGCACACTGGGAGTTGTAGTTTTACAATAGCTGGAGAGCCGCAGTTTGCCCATCCCTGGTCTAAGGGAAGGAGATTCATTGTGCAACAGGGTCCTGCTGAAGGCTGTGTATTAGTGGTCTCAGCCGGGCTGGCTGAGGGACCACAGGGCTAGGTGCTAGTCGGAGCATTGGGGGACGCCGTGACGCCTGGGTGCAAGGGTCACAAGGCCGGAGTCGGAGGGACTACTGGGCCACACTCCCCCATAAAGGCACTGGATATGAGACCGTGTGCGAACGGTGCTTTAAGTAAGGTAGCTACCTTGTAGTTAGAGCCCAGCTGGGCAGGTGTTTATTTTGTATGATTTATGTTTGTTTTGCTGAGGTGCCAAATAAAAGCGGTTTGGACCTTAAACTTGGTGTCTGGCAAAGATACTTGTGTGAATGACCCCCAGAGAAGAGCTAACCCCCCCACAATGTATAGAGGGAGGACAGACATCTCACTGGGTGTGTAGAGGGAGGACAGAGATCTCCATGAATGTATAGATGGAGGCCAGAGATCTCCCTGGATGTACAGAGGGAGGACAGAGATCTCCCTGGATGTATAGAGATCTCCCTGGATTTACAGAGGGAGAACAGATATCTTCCTGGATGTGTACAGAGAAGACAGAGATCTCCCTGGGTGTACATCGGAAGGACAGAGATCTCCCTGGATGTATAGAGGGGGGGGGGGCGGGGGGGACAGAGTTCTCCCTGGATGTATAGAGGGAGGACAAAGATCTCTGTGGATGTACAGAGGGGGGGGGGACAGAGTTCTCCCTCAATGTACAGAAGTACAGAGATCTCCCTGGATGTACAGAGGAAGGACTGTGGAATGTGGAGATTAGATTTCTTGCTCTTCACTTTAATGGGGGGTTGCAATCAAAAGCTAAGCTTGTTAAATGTGTCCCAACCTGCACCGCTGCCTCCTTCCCCGGAGATCACGTTTACCGCCCCCAGTATTACCACACACACTATTTTTGCTTTATTCGTGGTTCCGATCCTATCGATGCATACCCCGCATCCACTGCTTCATGTTTACATTGTCAGGGCTCATTTTACGCAGCAGAGTTTGCCTTTAAAATTAACAATGATCCAAACTTACATAAAAGATCACCAGCGCCCCGGTGACACCATGAGCCCGGCCTTCTCTGAATACAGTCTGACAGCACAATTAGATATATACAGTAGATTTATACATATGTATGATGTTTGTTATCCTCAGGAGCTGCGTTCATAATTCTGCTAGTTTTATTAGAATCAACACGTTTGTTGTCAGACACACCACTAATAGAAGAGGGAAAAAGACTGAGACTCCTCAGTGGTTGACACCATTTAATGGCTAACTAAAAAGATAACATAATTGCAGGCTTTCGAGGCTAATTGGGCCTCTTCGTCAGGCATCTCTTAAGACAGTATCTGAAGAGTCACATGTTTATACACCAAAGAACAAAGGAATAATGAGGTCAATGAGACAAGTGACTTAAAGCAGATCAGTATCAGCGGAGGAGGAAACAAACAGTTGTAGCAGTAAATCCCCCTGTTTCCTTCTATACTGCTCTGTCCCCTCCAGACTCCTCTGTCCCCCTCTAGATCTCCCTGTTCCCCTCCAGACTTCTCTGCCCCTTCTAGATCCCCCTGTTTCCCTCTAGACTCCTCTGTCCTCCTTTAAATCCCCCTGCCCCCCTCTAGACTTCTCTGTCCTCCTCTAGATCCCCCTGTTTCCTTCCACACTCCTCTCCCCCTCTAGATCTCCCTGTTCCCCTCCAGACTTCTGTGTCCCTCTAGATCCCCATTCCCCTCTAGACTTCTCTATCCCCCTCTAGATCCCCCTGTTCCCCTGTAGACACCTCTATCCCCTCCAGACCCTTCCACAATCCTCTGTCCCTTCTATATCCCTGTTCCTCTCTAGTCTCCTTTGTACCCTCCAGACTTCTCTGTCCTCCTCTAGACTCCTTTGTCCCCCTCTAGATCCCGTTCCCCTCTAGACTCCTCTGTCCCCCTCTAGATTTCCCTGTCCCCCTCTAGGCACCTCTGTCCCTTCCAGACCCTTCCACACTCATCTGTCCCCTCCAGACTTCTGTGTCCCCCTTTACATCTCCCAATTCCGCTCTAGACTCCTCTGTCCCCCTCCACATCTCCATGTTCCCCTCCAGGGCACCTTTGTCCTCTCCAGACCCTTCCATGCTCCTCTGTTCCCTCCAGACTCCTCTGTCCCCTGGAGTTGGCTCCAGTGAAGCACTTTATTCCCGTAGGATGGACAGTTCACACATGTCATATATAGAGTAGCATGTTGTAAGATCCCATGATGTCTAAGCACATGCCCTTCTTCCTTGCAATGCTAAAGATATTACAAGTTCCAGTATTGCAGGCAAATCCAACGGAGAGAACGCCGCAGGTTGCCGTGAAAACCCCCAACAACAGCTAAGTGTCCCCCGGTCACAGGGATATACACATCCCCCCGGTAGAGATGTCGCGAACATAAAATGTTCTGTTCGCGAACGGCGAACGCGAATTTCCGCAGATGTTCGCAAACGGGCGAACAGGGCGAACCGTCATAGACTTCAATAGGCAGGCGAATTTTAAAACCCACAGGGACTCTTTCTGGCCACTAACACTTGGACTGTGGCATGTCGGAGGGGGATCCATGGCAAAACTCCCATGGAAATTTACGTAGTTGACGCAGAGTCAGGTTTTAATCCACTAAGGGCATAAATCACCTAACATTCCTAAATTGTTTGGAATAATGTTCTTCAATACATCAGGTATGATGTTGTATCGATCAGGTAGTGTAAGGGTTACGCCCGCTTCACAGTGACAGACCAAACTCTGACAGACCAAACTCCCCGTTTTTAACGCACCGCAAACAGTCCATTTGTACAACCGCAAACTCCCCATTTGCACAAGGCTGGATACCAAGCTAGCCATGTCCCGTTCCTTGTCCTCACTGACGTCATTGAAGGTCTCTTCCTCCACCCAGCCACGTACAACACCAAGGGTCCCCGAAAGGTGACAACAAGCTCCCTGGGACACCTGCTCTGGTTGGTCTTCCACCTCCTCAAAGCCACCTTCCTCCTCTGACTCCTCTTCTTCAACACTCCTCTCTCTGCGTTGCCACAGGTCCAGCAATCGACGACGACAAGGCTGCTTCTGGTGGTTGATGGTGACCACAACTCTTCATGCTCATCTACGGCCTGATCCAGCACTCTTCGCAGGGCACGCACCTGAAAAAACGCATATGGGATGAGGTCGATGATGTCACCTTGGGTTTGACAGACCAGGTTTGTCACCTCCGCAAAAAGACTACAGCCATTGTGCATGAGCGTTCAGTAACGCGGCCAAAAAATACCCAGCTCCGCAGAGGCTGTCCTCTTTTTATTTTATTTAAAAAAATCTGTTCTTACCAGTTTAATCTCTGTTTTGTCCCCTATCAAGGGCCGGTGTATGGAATAGATTTTAGGAACCGGGAGATGGAAAAAGATGCGTGGTCGGTCGTCTTACAGCCAATTTAGGGCACTGCGCATGCGCCGTGCAATGTACTGTGCAATCCCAATATGAGTGGTATGTTAAGTAGTACTATTCCTATCAGTTTAATCCCTGTTATGTCCCCTATCAGGGATGGTCTATGGAATAGATTTTAGGAACCGGGAGATGGAAAAAGATGCTTGGTTGGTCCTCCTATTTCCAATTTGGGGCACTCTGCGTGCGCCGTGCAATGTACTGTGCCACCAGATATAAGTAGTGTGTTAAGTAGTACTATTCCTATCAGTTTAATCCCTGTTACGTCCCCTATCAGGGGACGTGTATCGAATAGATTTTAGACAACCACAAAGAGTTGTCAATAGTTGACACACTCAATACATAAATTTTATTCCTCTATGCTTCAATCTTGGTGTAGTGATGACTGTGCTCGTGCGCACGTTTGGGAGATTGCAGGCGATGGGGTTTTTTCAAAGCCTATGGTTGCAATAAGGTAGTTCAGTGACAGTTAAGTGACCCAGAAAACAATGATTCTGCAGTGTTGTCCCATTGTTGGCCTAGTAGGCTTTAATGATCACCTTAGATGATTACAAAGAAAATGTATGTTTTTTCTATGCAAAATTATCCAGCCGATGGCTTTTGGTCTGTTCACCATGAAGCAACGACCTTATCATCTGGGGTGTGCCAACATTGCTATTGTCAACACACTCATAGAGGTGATCACTTCATTGTGATACGCAAGCCCCTTCACCACAACAAGGTAATGATCACGAAGGGGAATTTACACATGTTTGTGCCTTTCTTTTTGTTTTGTTTTTGCAGCAACAGTGCAGCACCAGAGGCCTGAAAAATTAGGTATTGTTGCAGCCGTGTGGGGACCATTTTGCGACCAAGGCATCTCATCTCATCAGGCCTTTTTTAGTCAAATGTATCGTCCACTGTCAGTCCCTTCGGGATCCATGCCTCATTCATCTTAATAAAGGGTAGGTAATCTACACTTTTTTGACCTTGGCGACTTCTCTTCTCAGTGACAATACCTCCTGCTGCACTGAAGGTCCTTTCTGACAGGACACTTGAAGCGGGGCAGGACAGAAGTTCTATCGCAAATTGGGATAGCTCAGGCCACAGGTCAAGCCTGCACACCCAGTAGTCAAGGGGTTCATCGCTCCTCAGAGTGTCGATATCTAAAGTTTAGGCGAGGTAGTCTGCTACTTGTCGGTCGAGTCGTTCTCTGAGGGTGGACCCCGAAGGGCTGTGGCGATGCGTAGGACTTAAAAAGCTCTGCATGTCCTCCATCAACAACATGTGTGTAAAGCGTCCTGTCCTTGCCGGCGTGGTCGTGGTAGGAGGAGGTTTACTTTCACCTCTTCCCCTGTTAGATTCCTGTTGTGCTGTGACATCACCCTTATAAGCTGTGTAAAGCATACTTTTTAACTTGTTTTGGAACTGCTGCATCCTTTCTGACTTCCGGTAATTCGGTAACATTTCAGGCACTTTCTGGACACCCAGTATAGGTCGTTCTCCTTCAGCCTTTTTATACGAGGGTCCCTCAACAGACACGACAGCATAAAAGACCCCATTTGCACAAGGTTGGATGCCGAGCTACTCATGTCCCATTCCTCGTCCTCACTGATCTCACTGAAGGTCTGTTCTTCCCCCCAGCCAGGTACAACACCACGGGTACCAGATAGGTGACAACGAGCACCCTGGGATGCCTGCTGTGGTTGGTCTTCCTCCTCCTCAAAGCCGCATTCCTCCTCTGACTCCTCTTCCTCAGACTCTTCTTCCAGCGTTGCCGCAGGTCCAGCAAGCGATGCTGATAAGGCTGTTTCTGGTGGTGATGGTGACCACAACTCTTCCTCTTCACGCTCATCTACGGCCTGATCCAGCACTCTTCGCAGGGCACGCTCCAGGAAGAAAACAAATCGGATAATGTCACTGATGGTGCCTTCGGTGCAACTAACTAGGTTTGTCACCTCCTCAAAAGGACGCATGAGCTGAGCCTACAGGCATTGTGCATGAGCGTCCAGTAACGTGGTAAAAAAAATACCCAGCTCCGCAGAGGCTGTCCTAGCACCCCGGTCATACAAATACTCGTTGACAGCTTTTTCTTGTTGGAGCAGTCGGTCGAACATTAGGAGTGTTGAATTCCAACGTGTCGGGCTGTTGCAAATCAAGCGCCTCACTGGCATGTTGTTTCGCCGCTGAATATCTGAAAAGTGTGCCATGGCCGTTTAGGAATGCCTGAAATGGCCACACACCTTCCTGGCCTGCTTGAGGACGTCCTGTAAGCCTGGGTACTTAGACACAAAGCGTTGTATGATGAGATTTAACACATGTGCCATGCACAGGACATGTGACAACTTGCCCAAATTCAATGCCGCCAACAAATTGTTTCCATTGTCACACACCACTTTGCCGATCTCCAGTTGGTGCGAAGTCAGCCACTGATCCACCTGTGCGTTCAGGGCGGACAGGAGTGCTGGTCCGGTGTGACTCTCTGCTTTTAGGCAAGTCAACCCCAAAACAGCGTGACACTGTCGCATCCGGGATGTGGAATAGCCCCTGGGGAGCTGGGGGGATTCAGTTGATGTGCATCCAGACGCCGCTGCAGAAGAGGACTCAGCCGAGGAGGTTATGGAAGAGGATGGAGTAGGAGGAGTAGAGGAGGTGGCAGTAGGCCTGCCTGCAAGTCGTGGCGGTGTCACCAACTCCTCTGCAGAGCCACGCATTCCATGCTTGGCAGCCGTCAGCAGGTTTACCCAATGCACAATGTATGTGATAATACCTGCCTTGACCGTGCTTTGCAGACCAGGTATCAGTGGTCAGAAGGACCCTTGCCCCAACACTGTGTGCCAGACATGCCATGACTTCCTTTTCCACAATAAAGTACAGGTTGGGGATTGCCTTTTGTGAAAAGAAATTTTGGCCGGGTACCTTCCACTGCAGTGTCCCAATAGCGACACATTTTTTGAAGGCCTCAGACTCCACCAGCTGGCGGGCTAAGAGTTCCGACAAGCCAGCTGTCAGACGCCAGGCAAGGGGGTGACTCTGTGACATTGGCTTCTTACGCTCAAACATTTCCTTGACAGACACCTGACTGTGGGCAGATGAGCAGGAACTGCTCAAGGCGAGAGGCGGGGTGGCGGATGGTTGATAGGGGGCAAGGAGGACAGCAGTGGTTGACGTGGCTGAAGATGCTGGACCAGGAGGAGGATGGTGGCTTTGAGTTTGTGTGCTGCTTGTACTCGTCATCATGTGTTGATCCCATAGGCGTTTGTAATGTGAGATCCTGTGCCTTCGCAAAGCAGTTGTACCTAGGTGGGTGTTGGACTTCCCACGACTCAGTTTCTTTTGGCACAGGTTGCAAATGGCATCGCTGTTATCAGAGGCAGACGCACAAAAAAATGCCACACTGCTGAGCTTTGCAATGACGGCATTCTGGTGGTGGCAACAGCATGCGTTGATTGGCGTGCTGTCTGGCTGACCCCGGGTGCCGATACATGCTGTCTGACTGTGCCACTAGCTCCTTGTGACGACCTCCCCCTGCTTCCAACTCGTCTCCTCCCCCTCTGTCTCCCCTTCTGAACTTTCCCTCTGTTCTTCTTCTCTTCGAGCAGGCACCCACGTGACATCCGCGGACACATCGTCATCATCAACCGCTTCACTTGTATCTGACAACTCAGCAAAGAAAGCAGCAGCGGGTACAACATCATCATCATCACACCGTACGTCCATGTGTGTAATGCTGCCTGACTGAGACATATCCCTGTTATCTACATCCCCTGGCAATAATGGTTGTGCATCACTAATTTCTTCCAACTGATGTGTAAATAACTCCTCTGACGGATCAAGTGAAGCGGCTGTGGTGCTAGTGTTGGTGGTGGCGGCAGGCGGGCGAGTGGTAACTTGAGAGGTGCCCGAAGCTGAGCTGGAGGAGGACGGTGCGTCAAGGTTCCGACCTGAAGCTGTAGAAGATTGGGTGTCCTGTGTTAGCCAGTAGTGATGTCCCGAACTATTCGCCGGCGAACAGTTCACGTCGAACATGGCTTGTTCGCGTTTTCCGCGGCAGGCGAACATATGCGATGTTAGGTCCGCCCCCTATACATCATCATTGAGCAAACTTTGACCCTGTACCTCACAGTCAGCAGACACATTCCAGCCAATCAGAAGCAGACCCTCCCTCCCAGACCCTCCCACCTCCTGGACAGCAGCCATTTTAGATTCATTCGGAAGCAGCATTCTTAGTGAGAGGAGGGACAGTGTAGCTGCTGCTGATTTAATCGATAGCTAGGGCAGTGTTCTGTGCCTTTTTAGGGCTGGTACATCAGTCTGCTTTTATATCTATATATATATATATATATATATATATATTGCAGTTGCCTGCCCGTGTGTGAGAGGCTGCAGGCTCAGTCACAGACAGCACTGTGTGCACACCATTCATACAGGGTGTCACAATACCTTGCAGATAAAACTAAAGTCAATTATTTTTTTCTCGGTAATAAATATAATCGCCGTTGCAAGCCAGTCAGTGTCTAGTCCACAGACTGTACTGTGGCCACTGGCCAGGCCACCACTCATACCGTTACAGGGTGTCACAATACCTTGCAGATAAAACTAAAGTTAATTTATTTTTTCTCTGTGATATAATCGCAGTTGCAAGCCCGTGTGTGTCAGGCCTACACAGACTGTTCTGTGCCCACTGCCCACCACTTATATAGGGTGGCACAGTACCTTGCACGCATAGTACCACTTATCTAAAAAAAAATGTCAGGCAGAGGCAGGCCACCCCGCAGGGGCCGTCGTGGTCGTGGTGCTGTGATTTCCACTGGCCCTGGAATAATGCCCAGTGTTCAGAGGCCACGTACCCTGAACCCGAAAAATTCTGAGGACATAGTTGACTGGCTAACACACCCAATCTTCAACAGCTTCCGCTAAGAACCTTGACGCACCATCCTCCTCCAGCTCAGCTTTGGTCACCACTCTCCCGCCCGCCGCCACCACCACCACCACTACCACCACAGCCACCACAGCCGCTTCACTTGATCCCTCAGAGGAGTTATTTACACATCAGTTGGATGAAATTAGTGATGCGCAACCATTATTGCCAGAGGATGTAGATAACAGGGATATGTCTCAGTCAGGCAGCATTACACACATGGACGTACAGTGTGATGATGATGATGATGTTGTACTCACTGCTGCTTCCTTTGCTGAGGTGTCAGATACAAGTGAAGAGGTTGATGATGACGATGTGTCCGTGGATGCCTGCTCGAAGAGAAGAAGAAGAGGGGGAAAGTTCAGAAGGGGAGACAGAGAGAAGGAGGAGACAAGTTGGAGGCAGGGGGAGGTCGTGGCAAGGAGCTAGTGGCACAGTCAGACAGCATATATCGGCACCTGGGGTCA